>NC_056741.1:1675991842-1676284342 GCF_019279795.1 Protopterus annectens
TTGCCAAAGATTCCAAAGACAACCACAAAGCATTCTATAACTATGTCAAGAATCTAAATGGCAATGCTCAGATCTGCTCTGAGCTAAAACAGAATGGCAATAAATATACTGATCCAAAGGATATTGCCAATATCCTGGCAGATCGATTCAGTGCCAACTTCACCCCTCTCACCCCTAAATGGCCCATCTCAATACCGGAAGATTGCCAAATTCCAGTAATAACGGCCACACAGGTACAAAACGCACTCTCTAAAGCCAAGAATACAGCATCCATGGGACCAGATGACATCCCGGGCTGTGTACTACATGAACTACAATATGAACTGGCACCTCACCTAAGTGTCATGTTTAATCATAGCCTCACCTCAGGTTTCGTGCCCACTGAGTGGCGCAGAGCTACAGTTATCCCAATCCACAAGGGGAGATCCACCTTGGATCCCAGAAACTACCGTCCCATCAGTCTGACAAGCCTTATCTGCAAGGCCATGGAGCGTATTATCATGGAACTTATAAACAAAGACATTGGCAACCTTCAAACACTGGACCCCACCCAGTTTGGGTTTGTGAAGGGCCGATCTTGTCTCCTGAACCTGACTGACTTCTTTGAATCAGTCTCCAGAGCCATGGACAAGGGTAAGGTGGTCCACACAGCCTATCTAGACCTTGCCAAGGCCTTTGACACCATCCCCCACTCTGGAATCATAGCTAAACTTACTAAGTTGGGTATTAATCCCTATGTCACCCAATGGGTTGCTAAATGGCTTACTGATAGAACCCACACTGTAAAAGTAGCCGACTCCAAATCCAGCTCCAGACAAGTGACAAGTGGAGTACCTCAGGGTTCAGTCCTGGGGCGCTCTTGTTTGGCATCTACTTCTCTGAAGTACAGGTCAACACTAAGGGACTCTGGCTAACAAAGTTTGCAGATGACTGCAAACTGGGAGCCATTATTGAATCCCAAATGATGTGGATACTCTACAAAGGGCCTAACAGAAACAGATGCTTGGTGCCAGAGCCATGGGCTCAAGCTCAATGCCAAGAAATGTATTGTTATCCCTTTGGGAAAAACATGTATCCATGAATTACCATATAGGTGGCAGTACACTAAACACAGAAAGTGTAATAAGAGACTTAGGGACACAGGTGGACAGTGGTCTCACCTTCGATAACCACATCGCCACAACAGTCAGGAAATCCTTCTATGTGGCACACCTCATCACGAAGGGCTTTTGATCCAGAAAAAAGGAGGTCATTGTCCTACTGTACTCATCCTTCATTAGACCCATTATAGAATATAATGCCCCATTTGGTATGTACCTCTCAAGACATCCGCAACAACTGAAAAATCTGCAGAAATACCTCACTAAAAGAATCACAGGCCTAAAGCAGATGATCTATGCTGACCGCCTAAAAAACTCCAGCTGTACTCTGTCATATATCATCTACTCAGAGGTGATCTTGCTTAACATACAAGGCCATGTAAAACCCAGAGCTGTTGGACATGCTACACTTAAGAAATTCCAGTCTCTCAGAGCCACATGCTCCAGGGATCTAAACCTTGTCATCACAATGAACAAAACATGTTGGAGGGATAGGTTCCTGACCCAGAGACTCCCCAGACTCTGGAATAGATTGCCCATACATGTCAAGCAGAGTGCCTCTTTGGACCTCTTCAAGAGGAACCTTGACGATTGGATGGGAGAAAGGAAATTCACCCTAGGGATCATGTCAGTCGCCCTGCTAGACAGGGGTCCAGGAAAGTAAATAATGTGGGAAGAAATAGCCAGGGAATTGTTATGGCTAGGCTTGTATAGGCCCTAGGGCTGATAGCCTAGTACCAACCTATGAACCTATGTATAGGCCCTAGGGCCAATAGCCTAGTACCTACCTATGAACCTATGAACATATATATATAAAGCCAAAAATAATGGGTGGAAAAGGCCCAAAATAGGGACAGATTTTAATTGTTGCTCCTATAAACTTAAACATTGCTAGAATAACAGGTTTTTAGTTAGCATGCATTTTCTAAAGGATATGAGGTCAGAAAGTCAAATGTCCATCATTGCTTCATGATTTCAGTTCTCAATGCTTTACTAGAAAACTTCACATTTTATGAGAAATAGACAAAAAATACATTGTAAAAATATGGACATTCTGCAAAATTCTGGACATTTGAGAGGTGTGCTCCTATATGTTTTCCGGGCCTGAGAATCTTCATACACATGTACACATGCCCGCATGCAGCACACACACACACACACACACACACACACACACACACACACACACACACACACACACACACACACACACACACACACACACACACACACACACACACACACACACACACACACACACACACACAGACACACACTTGTTTTTTTTTCTTTTAGCTTGTCTTAATTCTAGCCCTGGGGGCATTTTGCTCTCGTGTCTCTTTAAGACTTCCTTGACTCACACACAGTTACTAAATCCTAATTGCACCTCTGTCCTTAACAGCAGACTTCTCTTCTGAATTCTGTTAACCATCAGTCTTTTCTGCCCTCCCCACATCCTCACAGCATTTCACACAGTATAGTCTCACTGCCATCTGGTTCGTTTACTATAATAATGTAATAAGAATGCAGGACCGCATGTCCACATTGTTATTTGACATTATTATACCTAGTGCATTGATCAACAGCCAAATATACAGTGACTTTGTACTTAGTTAGATGAGGCGTCAACAGACCAATCAAAGTAAAGACACAAACTGTGAATGTACCACTGCTACACTCACTGTCATTGAATGTGCTCTGTTTAAATGCTCCTAGAGTAAAGCCTTTGTTGCAATTTACATGGAAAATAGAAAAGTATATATTATTTGTTACTGCTATGTACATCTTAGATCTGATGAAACTCTGACAAGGGTGAAAGCTCTCATGTCTGGTTTTAACTTAATAAACCCTGGTTTAAATAAGCAATTCCAGCTTGAATCCTTTTTTCTTATTTTAAAATGGAATGGGATTTTTGACATGGATCTTACATAAGAAGTTATGAAAATGGCCCATTTTAGTAATTCATATGCCAATATTTAGAGCAGTCATTCCTGTACAACTGATTTTCCCTTTTTTGTTGAGTTGATAGCATAACTTTCAAGAGATGTAAATATTTAAGAGGAATGGTGGGAAAGATCTCAGATCAAGTGACTCTTGGTAAACATCATACCTCCACAACACGGCTTCAATCACAACACACCACTGGGCCCATACTTTTAAACTGAAGCTGCAAACAAAATTTTTCAAAGCTAGAGAAACTGAAATACTGACAAGCAAAGAGTACAATAAGGTGATCTCTCAGTGATAACCATACACATCATAAATGATGATAAATTACCAGTGACTTCTTCTATCTGGTACCTACAGTAATGAGCCAAACCTAAGGAAAAGTCATAAAATATATCTTTTTAAAATGTTTTCCCATAGCTGCCCTTTAATAGTTCAGCCAGAAATTAAATGTTTACCAACACTGTGTGGTCTACAGTAAATAGCTGGCTGTTAGGCTGATCCTGTTGAGATCACTTAGCAAACTATAATGTTGAGACAAATTAAACAGATGCATTTGAATTATCTGTGGTTGGAGCTGATTACACTGTGTTCAGGAAAATGGTAGATGGATCACTGACACTATAAAGCATTACAGGATAGCCATAACAAATCTTCTAAACAACAATAAAATACTTTTCACAAAGTCTTGCTTTAGTTTCAGGCAACTACAAAACCAAAACATGTCTGTCTTCCCTTCATCAGGGTACCGTGCAGTGGGTTCATAAAAGGCTACAGTGCTAATCTCTTTCAAAACTGACATCTTTAAAATGATTATGCATTTTTTGGGGGGATGGGGGTAGGATTAAGTTCAATGCCATAAATGATAATAAATCTGAAATGAATGATTCGATTAATGTGAATAAATAAGTATTGATACATTTCCACATTGCAATTAACATATTCTGTGTTAGGGAAAACTTGAACAATAATAATAGAAACATACCTGGGGGTTCATAAATTCCATATCTGTAATTACAGTCAGGCCAGCACTATTTACACTGCCTGCTTGATATGCCTCATTGCTTTTTACCCTTATATGTAGCCAAGCCATTTTTGTGCGATGGGCAGCTCCTCAACATGGCCATAGTAGAGACCTGCAGCCAGCCACGTCAAAGTATCTCATTACAACCTCTGGCTGTTATTGTGAGTCAATATGCAGGGACAGGAAAACTATGCTGACACTGTTTAAATGCAATTTACAGCCATGTATTAAGCACAGAAATGTCCTGTGAAAGGGAATATGTCAGGGAATGTGAGTGAAGTGTAGAGATTTTGCTATAGCAACGAAAACCACAGAGATGGACAGAAGATTGCAAAGAGATATCCCCACCAAGGCAGGGCTGCAAAACACAATGGAGAAGATAGTATGGCAATACATGAATGTCAAATACCGCGAAACGTAAACAAGAGAGAGGTTTAATATAGTAATATAATATGATGTATCAACCTGCACCAGTCCTGACAACATCAAGGTTGGTCAGTGGACCATTACTATAATGTGAATGTCATTAAAAAATAAAAACATGAAATCAGGAGGACAGTCCATACATCAACTCAATCCACTTGCATTATATCCACAGTTCCTTAACAAGCTGAGCCACAGAAGCACTCAGATTGAAGGGCACATAAAACACACATTTCAGGGGAATGGAACATGCTTGTATACCACAACCCAAACATTGTAAAACAGCACACAGCCCTCAGGGGATTAGAGCCCTGCACCTCACTGCAGTGATACTGCACAGTCCACTTCATGAGTACACTCAGCTCCAGAAGCAGTTAAACTAAAAGCATTAACTTTATCTTATTTGAGACTTGCATGCTGATGTGCATTGATGCTCAGCACATTTGTGCGACCAATGACAATATCTGGGAACATGCGTTTTCCTTGATTGTTTGTGTTACTGAAAACAGTGCAAAGACTTTCAGTGAGCATGTGGAATTTCACTTTCTCCACTACTGTGTGACCAAGGACTTGTTTTATATATATATATATATATATATATATATATATATATATATATATATATATATTTATAAGTTAGGAAATGGATGTGTGTCCCTCCCCCCACAAAGGAGGGTGCGGGGGGCTTGCACAGACAGCTTTAGACTGTGTGCATTGAAAATCTATTTCAGTGATTTTTTTTAATGTTTTGTCTGCCAAACAAACAGCATTCTTTGCATAATCATGAATCCCAATATCCACAGCTCATAACATGGACTGGACTTTCTTATCGGTTACATGTGTCTCTGCATCCTGTCACACAATGTATGGCCACAGAAATATGGTTTTGTTTTATAAGTCCTTTTGGATGGGTCAATATTAGATCACTGAACGCTTAAAAAAGCGAACAGTGATTGATCGAACTTATGTAAGCGAAAGCTTAAAATATCGAAGCAACAGAAACCCGATTTTTTTCCTAGGGAAAGAATTCGGTTGTCCGTTTCTGTTGCTTCAGTATTTTCAGTGCTGTGGTGGAAAGTTATGGGTCGGGTTCAGGTAAGTGTGCAATTGTATGGATGTGAGTATGTGAGTGTTAGGGCAGGTTAGGTGGATTAGGGTTAGGGCGCGGGTTAGGTATGTGTGCGATTGTGTGGGCATGAGGGTTAGGGCAGGTTAGGTGAGTTAGGGTTAGGGAGTGGGTGAGGTGAGTGTGCGATAGTGACGGACCTTAGGGTTAGGGTTTGGATTAAGGTAAGTGGATAGGTAGTGGTGTGTGTATAGTTTAGTGTAGGGTTAGGTGTCAGATTTTAGGTGTATGTGTCTGGATTGCTGTTTGTTTGGTGTGCTTGTGTTGTGTGTATGTGTTTTGGAACAGCGATTGTTTATCCTAGGAAAAAAATCCCTGTTCTGACAGTTCGGGATTGTAAGCTTTTGCTTACATAAGTTTGATCAATCACCATTCACTTTTTTAAGCGTTCGGTGATCTAATATAGACCCTTTTGGGCATGTGTGGTCTGTTTATTTACTTTTGACCAGATTAAAGATTGTTAATGAGAGTAGTATAGAACAGAGATGAAAAAGGGGAAGCAAGTAGAGGGTGGAATATGAGATGAGCAGGACTGAGGTTGGATATGTCTTAACTTCCTTGAACAATAATACTGGACAGATCAAAAATATTTGTAAATATTTAATTACTTCAACCCTCAATGATTTGTTAGAAAATTACACATTCTATGATGAGCATATCAAACAGCGGGAAATTTTTCTCAGGGATAGGTGCGTTTTTTGTAATAATGGAAAGTTGGGGAAGGAAGTTAGGAACTGAGAAGTTGGTAACAGAGCGAGGATAGGCAGTAAGGAAAGACACATGTGACTGTCAGGGTGTAGAGTAACATGATAAGGCAAGGAGAACACAGTACTGACTGAGACATCAGACAAGTAGCGGGAATACAATGATGAGAACCAAAAAAATTAAACACAATCACCAGAGGGAAATAAAGAATTATACAATGACTGGCCATTAATATTCGAAAACAAGCATGCTGATTGGCCAGCCCAACCAGTGTGCCCATTGTAAATCCCAGAATATACCAACGGAAAAAGGTCCATTCACCCGGACTTCTTTCCATTCGTATATTCCATAACTTTATTTATTTATTTTAACAAAAATTAAAAACAATCTATAGTCTGGACTCTGGACATACCAGAGAGGCAGCATGGAGGAAATACAAAGAAAATCAGGTACATTATTTAAAACTAAAGACACGTACCTGATTTTCTTTGCATTTCCTCCATTCTGTCTGTCTCTCCTACCCCAAAAGTAGCCAAAACTTTTTTTTTAATTAAAAAAAAAAAAAAAAAGAAAACAGAGCAATGGAGACTTTCTTTTCTTTGTTGTTTCCTTTTCAAAGCATTGATTTACTGGGTATGCATGGGAATGCAAGTCCCATATGCATGTGCAGTACATCAAAACAAGCCAGCAGGATACCACTAGCTGCAGAAGAACAGTATGGCACCGTTATACAAAGGCATTATTTAAAAAACTTAAGTTTTTTTCTTAAATAATGTCATTGTATAATAGCAATAACCAACTCTATGGTTCTGGCATATTGAAATTTACCCACAGTTGGCTTTATCTAATTACTTGGGCTTTGCCCTCATGATTAAACCACACCAACCATGGGTAAATCTTCAATATACCACACAACGTCATTGGTTGTTGCTTAAATAATCCACAAAGAAAAACACCCTTGTAGACAAAACTACTGAATAAAAATTGTTGCTTTTAAAACAGTTTTGCACTTTCATCCCACTCAAATACAGACTTCTTCAGAAAACATACAAATTGACCTGACTCATATTTAAAAAAATATCCAATAACCACATTAGCAAAATGGTCCAATGAAATAAAATTGTCAGTTAATCACTCATACAAGCTGTTGAATACTCTAAAAATAAAAATACAATTTATTATAAAACATAAAAATTGAACAATAAATCTATGTGTGGAGACTAATTGTTTAGTTTCCTTTGCTGTTGCTAAACAATGTACAAACACATTTCCATAATGCAAGCAATGGAAACCGTATCATTAAAACCCAGATAAAAATTTGCACCCAATGATAATTGCTACTAAAGTTCTCCTTTTTCTGGTAACTCTCTCCAGGACCACCTCTGGGATGTTTGTCCACCCTCTCCATGATAAGAAAAAAAAATTATGTTGGAGAAACTTTTGTAGATGTTTATAAAGAGCATTTGTGTTCGTATACCTCTCGATCTCATACAGGTGTTCATATATTCATTCTTTGGCCTTCCTCTCAGTCTTACCTACATAAAACATTCAACACTGCTGACATTTGGCTAAATATGCAACTCCCATGGTGTTATAATTATAACAATATCTAGCTTCAGCAACATGGTGTCTTATACAATATATGGGCACTGGTTGAAATTGCCATACTAAGAGGTGCCTCACTTTGAAGATGAAACTATATTTGTTTTTGCTCATAGATTCTAGCTAATTCTTAAGGCATTTGCCTCTTCTGTAAATTGGTCTGATCCCCAATTTTCCTTAATTTGAAAGTTGTTAAGAAAAATGGTCCAGTTTTTTTTAAAGAATTTGTTTAATGGACACACTGTCCATACAGTAAGTAGTGATCATAGCATTTGTAAAGTCTCTAACGTTTGCCATATTATTTTCCATCTCATTGTGACTGGTGTTACTTAATGGCTTATAGATTCCAGCACTTCTCTTATTAATGACTTCATCAATAATAGGTTAGACAAATGTTGATGGGTAACCTTTGTTGTTAAACATCACCATCAACTTGTCACATTCATTAGAAAAGGTATGAAAGTCAGACACCATTCCAGCGAGTCGAACCAATTCATCCCTGCCTATTCCATTTTTTTTTGGTCTATCATTAGAGTGAGTGATGCAATTTAATGATAGCTTCTCCATAATATATTTATTATATGGAAAGATTCAGATAGGAGGATAGATGATTTTTTGAAAAACATCAATTTGACAATTAATTTTCTTATATTCACCCAATTAGTAGAGAATGAGTCTACCACTTATCTTGGTGTAAAAATTAAGAAGCATCCTATTTAGATGAAATTTGTAAAACAATATTTTCAGAAAGCTGATATATTCTAACTCATTTTTCCATTTTAAGAATTGTCATCTTAGATAGGTGGATTGGTCCCAATTACTTGATCTTCTCTTTAATGTAAGGCCAAGAAGGGATGTTAGTATATCAGTTCTTCTAAATGTATTTTCCAAAATTGCAACCATACTGAATGAAGTAACCTGCAAGACTGTGGAATTAGGTGGGTGGTACAGTAATGTGTAAATCAATTGCTGTATGACTTGCACATGTGATTAATAACAGTCTTTCCAAAAGTACTATCATAATGGCCATTTGTTCTTGTTAAGTTGCACTGTGTTTGTTTTCTGGGGATTTTTGCTCGGGATACATACATGCCTAACATTTACTTAATATTGCTGATTGACATAGATAGCTAGCTGTCAGGCACAATACAACATACTAGATGGCCTAATGGGATAGTAGTAGTATCAGGACTTATAAGGCTCATACAGGACCATGCCTAAAAAAACAGACACACATGAAAGGTTCTGCATCTGTTGGAACTTTCACCTGAAAACCCAGGTTTATGGGTGTCAAAAATGAAATTGTATTAATTGCCCTCTGTCTCCATGGTAGGTGGCTCTTTGCAGTACATTCTGTCAACCAGCCTTTCTGTGATCATGTCTGGCCTGATACTGTCATCAGTGTTAATGCTGTGGGTACTCAGGATCTCAGTTACAATATTGTCCACTGGAGGGCAACAGATATGAGCCATATTACCTTCCACACAGTAGAAATGCTGGCATGGAAATGGAGGGCAACAGGTGCTGGCCCTTCTACTGACCCACCCCTTACTGAGAAAGACGGGTTCCTGGCCTCACATAAATGTGGTGCCACATCCACAGAGTCCCATAGTGTGGTGCTGGAAGTTGGGGAAAAGCTGAACAGGCCCCAGAGAGTTTCAACTGTAGATGCCCCACATATGTAGTCTTTAATAAGAGTATCAGTAAATGTCACCATCCATACCGATTATTCACAGTAAAATTATTATATCTGTCTTACTTATGGCATACAGGTACATTGGGGGTTCAAGTTCCACATCCTTCTGTGCAAGGTATCACCAGGGATATTTTTATCATCATATTTTTATGGTTGTAAAGATATCAGTTGCATATATAATTGTGGTGTTGGGTTCAACTTACACTGTATTTTCAGTGGTTTAGTATATTTTCAAGTGATTCATTATCCAGCTTCAGTAATATGGAACTACACCTGTCTGATTTTGGAAGCTCTGTATCCTCTGATAATGAGATGAGCTGGCACAGTCAGTGGCTACAGAGGGTGTGTAGTGGGACACAGAGAATGTGACCCTCATATCCCCTACATATAGCATGGATGCAGCCTCTATGTCTGTGGATACCCAGGAAGCACAACCATTTGGGTGTGAACAAGTTGATGGGGGTACTATAGATCAGGGATGTATAGTGTATCTGCATCTGCCCTATCTCTGATCTGCTCCTAGTACTTGTGGGTGTCCACACAGGGGGGTTGGTAATGGTGCTTGCTGGTGGTATAGTTGTTTCCCTCCTCCTGAGGTTTGTATGTCAGTAGTTGCCTCCCAATGCATGCTCATGGCCATTATGGAGGCAGTGGCTAGTTCCAGAACAACCACAAGAGTGCATGACCCATTATGTGCTACTTGTTAGATGGACTGATTCACACATTAGAATATGCAGTGTCTTCTCTGGGTCACATACAAGGGGCCATCCTCACAGATGATCATCTGCAACATGTACAGGTGCTAACCAGTATGACCACTTACACGACAACATCGATTGTGGAGGTGTCTATTCCCAGGACAGGGTATTCCCATTGTTGTGACTGTCATCATGGTGACACATCTGCTAGTGGACATTGGTCTAGGTCACACAGCACACTAACATCTAGCTAAGTTCATCTGGGAGAGCCAGCTCTTGTGGGCAGAGATCTGCACAGGAGGGTGAACCATCTGTTATACATGCCATGAACCTGTCCTCACACTATTCATAAAGCACTTTTTCTATTGGTACACCTCTGTGCTTCCTTGACTACCTGTGCAACTGATGGTATACATTGCTACTTGGCTAATGTCTGTTGCACAGTGTCGCTGGCTATGCATGGATAAAAACAACCTGATGTTTTTGCATGTATCATTTTTACTGTTGTGTATTTGCTTAACTCTTTTATAGTGGTGTTGTAAAGTTACGAGCAATCAGCTGTCTCATTGCTAGTGCCACAGCATACTGTACCACCTCCATCTGACATGATCTTCCTCTGCAGTTGGCTTCTCCCCTGACTCCACCTCCATCTGGCATGGTTATTCCATGCTACTTGCTCCTTCTCTGTCTCCTACTCTGTCTCGGCTGCCACCACATGTGGTGCTAGGAAATGCTGGCCCTGTAAAAGTCCACATGCTGTAATGGCTTCCTAAATATCATATTATATAACCTAGTACACATGGTCAGTACTTTGACATTTATGGGTGGGGGGTTATACTGCAGGGCAAGACTGGACGCATCCATACAGTGAAAATGTGCCATCTGCAGCCCAAGCATACATTCTATAATGTTTATGGCTTGTTATATTGCACAGCTGTATTACTGGTCAGTTTATTTGTGTGGACTTATGATGGGTGTCATGAGCCAAGATTCTAGGGTATATCCAGCATCACCCATAAAATGTTCCTGTAGGAAGTTACCCCATAAACACAAATGCTCCCAATAACCAGACTCACAGAAATTTGAAACTTTTATTAAAAAAACAAACAAACAAAAAAAAAAAAACAATCAGTTCAGTGTTTTCTGTGAGCCTGGTTATTGTGAGCTTCTGCATTTGTGTTTATTAGTTACCTTTGGTTGCACTAGTCTTGTTCCCATTTCAGGGGTTACTTAAGGTCACTAAATGTCACATGGTTGTCATATGTGTGAGTCATGAAAGCTGCCTGAGTAGCTTGCACACACATTGTAGATGATGTCCTGTGGGTTGCAGATCACTTGCACACACATTGTAGATGATACTCTGTGTGTTTCAGATCACTTGCACAAACATTGTAGATGATACCCTGTGTGTTTCAGATCACTTGCACACATATTGTAGATGATACCATGTGTGTTTCAGATCAGATCACTTGCACACACATTGTAGATGATACCCTGTGTGTTTCAGATCAGATCACTTGCACACACATTGTAGATGATACCCTGTGTGTTTCAGATCACCTGTCAGTTGATCTAGTGATGCCATTTGTGGTTCACATACCTCCTTCCCAGTTCATGATGTGGGACATTTACCTCAATGTGGGTACAGTCTATAGCCCCCCCAGTACCTCAAGGAAATGGCCTATTTCATAGACCTCCTGCATGGTACTGGCTCACCTCCTTGGTGGGTGTTGGAACCATATATTCTCTATCACATGCTTCATCATAGTAATGAGAAATGGATGGAGTATTTGTTAAGGCGGATGCTTGAGATACCCCCACTGTAGCCTCAGTAGGTTGTTGAAATGTTCCTGTAGCTAACTACATAAAACCACACACACCTTTGTATCTAGTGGGACATGACACTGGGATATGTACTCTATGACAATGAGAGAGGTACACCATGACACTGGGACAAGTACTCCATGACACTGGAATAGGTAGTGTATGCCACAGGAATGGGTACTCCATGACACTGGGATAGGTACTCCATGACACTGGGATAGGTAGTGTATGACACTGTGATGGGTACTCCATGACACACTGAGATGGGTACTCCATGACACTGGGATAGGTACAACATGACACTGGGATAGGTACTCCATGACACTGGGATAGGTAGTGTATGACACTGTGATGGGTACTCCATGACACACTGAGATGGGTACTCCATGACACTGGGATAGGTACAACATGACACTGGGATAGGTACTCCATGACACTGGGTTAGGTACACCATGACACTGGGACAGGTACTCCATGACACTGAGACAGGTACTCCATAACACTGGGATAGGTATTGTATGACACAGGGATGGATACTCCATGACACTGGATTTGTATTGCATGACACTGGAATAGGTACTCCATGACTTCCATACAGCTATAGATGAGGCTGACACATGTCCATGATTTCCTGCATGGTGTCCCTGTCCACACAGCACTGGTCCACCATATAGGTGTCATGTAGACAGGAAATATTAAGCATGGTTGGATGACCCTGCACTTCTGGGATTAATGTTGTGTACCATAAGGCAAAGCAGTTACAATGAGAGCCTTTTACAGATATACACTTACTAGTAAACCCCAAGCATATTTGCACGACGTATATGAACATGGACATATAGGTTCATAGGTTCTTAGGTGTATGCTAAGCTAATGACCCCAGGGACCTTTTTAAGCCTAGCCATGCATCCAAATATCTGACAATTGTGGTACCCTTGATACTGTAAGCAGGAGCTTCAGGGATTCAACATTTACAGGCTGCCTGTGCGCATTACATTGGGTTAGGGAAGAACTCTGCTTCACCTGGATGGGGAGCTTGTTCTAGAGAAGAGGTAGTCACTGGGATACATACCTGTGTTCCCAGCAGGTCATATTGATATTGTGTTCAAGGTTTAAGTCTTTAGAGTAGGTAATTCTGGTGGTGATTTTTTGCGAATATGAAAGCCAACCATCAGGATGAGGTTTGAAGATGCATTGTATTCCAAGCATAGATCTCCCATGAACAACCTGTAGGAGTCAGAATATAGGGATAGGGCTTTGAGGTAGTCTGCATAGGACATGGTATGTATGCCCTATATTCTTTTAGAGTGGAACCTCTGTGGATGTTACTATTGGCAGCTGTGCTGGACATACAAAATTATAGGTCTGGTGAATGCCGAATACAGTGGAGCAATGATCTCCTTGGACCTAGATGCCATACCTCTGTTTATAAGTTGCATCCATAAAATAATTTCCTCCCTACCATGGATACGTGATAGTCAAAGTCTAGATTACTGTTTGCTTGTGTTCCCAAGCCCTTGACTACTGCATTGCTTCTTAGGGATGTGTTGTCAATATGGTAGTTACCAGGGGTGTATGACTTCTCACAGGATACTATTATGCACTTCTTGGCATTTTGTTTTAGTTCATGGCTCTGACATCAGGTATTTGTCTGTGTCAGTCTTTCTTAGAGAACATTAGTGTCGGTGGGGGATTCTATTGCAATTGGCTGCAAATCTGGTCAGCCAGAGGCCCATAACATTGCTCTTAACTTCACAGAAGTAGATGCCAAAAAGGAGTAGTCCCAAGACTTGAGGATCTCCACTGGTGGTTGCCCTCTTTGCAGAGGTGGACTCTCCGATTCTAATTTCCTGGATCTTGTATGTGAGCCAGCTGGCTGTCCATCAGGTGGCATGAAGGTTTATCCTTAACCTCTTGAGTTTGTCAACAATGCCTGAGTGGGGTTAAAATGTTTCTCCTGAGTGAAATTGTACACAGCTGATCTGTTAGGTAAGGCAGTCCTACCCAGTACTAGAGTCAGCCAAGCTAAAATTTTCACTGTGTGAGGGTATCACACAGTAAAAACTCTAGCTTGGCTGGTTTCTCTATGTGACCTTTTTATCATTTGGTTTAGCACTAGAGTCACTCATACACACACACACACACACACACACACACACGCTACTCAGTCATTGCTGGATTCAAACACCTACCTACCTAGTACACAAGCTAAAGTATGTTGTATCATCTGCCGGCACTACAGGAGAAGTCTATAAGGTCATGTTCAAATCTAAGTTGAGTACAGCATTGCTCACAGAATTTAAACACTCCGGAATCACTCTGCCATCTTGTTTTTCCTCATTATCATACATAGTGCTTTATTATATGGTCATTAGCATATAACAATACCAGCCACATTATTTGGCCCTAGCCACATTGTGTAGCTGGGTTTTCTGAGTTGTACCCATTTTGCCTGTGACTGCTCAGCATGCAAACTCACTTAACGTTTTTTGAATCCAGCCCATAACCTTTCTTAAACTGTAAACACTGTTCTACAATGACTAAAGAGTTACTGCTGCCATTTACTAAGGACAACAATGCCCTTCAGAGTGAAATTTATAAAGAAATAATGAAACTTCCTGGGGTGGGGAGGTTCTTCACCTTTGGATTTGGGCCTTACAACATTCCTGGATGATCTGTTATTTGTCTTTAATACCTAACACATTATTACTTACATGCCATACCTCAGGCTGTGGTTTATTGCCAAATAACAGCACATCACACTTACATGCATAGGCCATGCACTTATCACCACATCATGGAACAGTATATTAAGAGTATATAATACATCATTTGTAAAAAAGTAACTTTGAGGATTAATAAAGTACATTCAAAGTTGAAGGATAGAAAATAGGGTATGATGTAGAACTGTGACATGGGTATTATTGAATATGCAGGCAGCTTTTAAGCTGAATCATGCTGTTTTAAGCACTGGACTGACATTTGTTAGATTTTCTAAAATTTACTGTGTCAAACCATTCGTAGCACCATTTCTGGAATTAAAAACATGACTTACAAATGTCTCTCTATATTAAACCAGATACATCTAATGTGATTCAAATCGCTGAGGGGTGTAATTTCTTCTGCCAGTACATAAGTGCTTGAATCATGCAAATTTGAATACTGTGTTTCAAAGTTTTCTTTCTTACTTCTCTGAATTCACTGAAGAAAAACAAAAGACAAATGTGTTATTTCCTGTTATGCTTGCAGCAACCAATATTTCCAATTTCTTTGTAATGACAATCTCAGGGATGGTTATACTTAGCATAAGGAGGTGTGAGAGAGTGTGTGTGTGTGTGTGTGTGTGTGTGTGTGTGTGTGTGTGTGTGTGTGTGTGTGCGTGTGTGCGTGTGTGTGTGTGTGTGTGTGTGGGGGGGGTTATTCCTAAGGAAGCAGTGTAGGTTTCTCGTTTCTCATACCAAACACTTTCACAATGTTCTTATCACAGGTTTGTGCATCGGAGGTAGAATCTTTGATATTTTCTTGAAGATCCATTTCAGTGGGAAAAGGAAAGAACTGCCAGAAATTATTGTAAGATTTTATGATTCAGATACTTTCAGATACTTTGACCTAAATAAAATAATCATATTTCCAGCATATTTCCAGCAGCTTTACATCTTTTGTTTATTTGTTTATTTGACATTTGTTTACTGGGATAGTCTGTCTAGGTTACATAACCCATTTTCAGAGGAGGCCCTATAAGAAAAGCTTCACATTTATAACATGGTTACAATTATGATACAGATTGGTTACTTATATAGGAATACACTGCATATTTACAGTCTACAGAATAATTTCTAATATTACAGAGCAGTAGAGTATTTATAGTTTACATTCAGACACATAGTGAAATAAGCTTCTTAGGGTAAATAGTATTTTCTTAGAGTGTATTTGATTATCATGACACAGATTGGAGTGGGTCAGTCATAATATTAGTCCTTTGGTAAATGAGTAGAATGTTAGAAGCAAAAGTGTGTTTGTGTATCATGGTGCAGATTGGAGTGGGCTAGTCAGAATATTAGTCCAAAATGTATATATGTAGAATATGTATACTGTAATCATTGTTATTAAATACAAAATCATTTGCACTTTGTCAGCTACCCTGTGTTCTAAATGTTCCAAGAACTCATCCAAATGTTTTTATTTACAGCAAGACCTCACTATATTCAAAGAAAAATAACTTAACAACTAAAGTAGGTATATAAGTGCTGCAAACATTGAGTTATTTTGTAGAAAATGGTATAGTAGTATACAGAATTATCTCGGTGTGCTTTGGAAGGGTCTGCAGCATACTGAATTGCATAGCCATACTGACCTTTCTTGCCCTTTGGAATGTCTGACATATGATTCATAAATGAATCACAAGCACCCCCCCCCACTACCATACTATTCCTTGAGAAGAAACAGGGTGAGATATCAACTGCTCGATTTCTTCTCACCAATGCTCAACTCAATGATCAGTGTTTTACACAGAAAATCACCGCCAGTGAAGTTTCTGTTTGTACACTGGCAAAGATTGAATGTTTGTAGCTTCCTTTTTCTTCACAGTTGTGTAAATAATGGAGTTAGTGTGTTTAAGTAATATGGTGTACAGGGCAAACCCCTCCCACATGTGGGATGCATGGAACTTAATCCCTAGCAAAAATCTTTTTTGTTTTTCTTTTAAATTGTTTCAACTAGATGAAGCTGGAATAATTTTTTTTTTATCCAGCTAAAGCACTGAACCTTCAGCTGTTTTTTTTAACGCAAATAAATGTAGGGGATGTTTTCGCCTCAAAATGTGGACCACTGTATACAGGAGAGCAATGCAGTAAATGTTTTGGCATTTCTTCTAACATAACTAGGTCAGCTGACATCAATGCCTACACAGCTGTAAAAGTCATGAACTATGAAGCATGTGATGGCACAGACACATATACATATACCGCATGATACCATCATGGAAATGTCGAACCTTAGTGCACACAGAGGCATGGTGCCGTGTGTTTATTGGTCACTCTCCACTTATTATCATACAGAACATAACTGAGAAAGCATGGCTCATGTACATGCATCATTAATTTTTATAACATATTCATATAATTTTCATCTAATTAACCTTGTCTGAGATAGAGCAAATGTTAGCAGCCTCATATGGTCTCTACATCTGCTGATGTGTGGCCGTAACATTAATAGCATTCTAGATGAAGGCCTGTTGGCTAGTCTGCCCCCTGGTGTACAGCAGGTATCACACTTCTAAGTGGTAATGCAGCTACATAATATGCATCATGCCCTTCAGGATCCCCAGCCCAAGATAGGGAAGCATAATAATCTATGGACATAGCCATCTTTTGCTGTGATGCTCTAGACACATACAGTGTCTGGCTGGTGGCATCACATCATGTTTTGACCAATGATTCTGTACCCTAGGAGATCTCAGTTTTGTATTGTAATTGGGCAGACATTATCCATCAGTAACTGTACCATGTTCATAGGTTCATAGGTTCATAGGTTCATACTAGGCTATCTGCCCTAGGGCATTTATAAGCCTAGCCAGAATGTGTTTGGCTTTCGCCACCCATTTTAAATTTATTTTGCTATGCCCTTTTTCGAGGTTAGTATACTGTGCCTCTGTCTAACAGTGACACAGAAGTGATACCTGGGATAAACCTATGATCTCCCATCCACTCATCAAGATTCCTCTTGAAGAGAGTCAATGAGGGACTCTGCCTAACCTGGACTGGGATTTTATTCCAGAGTGAAGGGAGCCTCTGGGTTATGAATCTGTCCCTCCAGCATGTCCTATTTATTTCAGTGCTGAGGTTCAAGTCTCTCGAGCGCGTAGCTCGATGGGATTTGGATTTTCTGAGGTGCAGCATGTCCATTAATTCCGGGTTGGACATGGCTTTATACGTCAGGCACAGATCGCCTCTGAACAGGCGGTATGCCACTGAGTAGAGCTGGAGTTTCTTTAACCGGGCAGCATATGGCATCATTGTGAGCCCTTTGATCCTCTTGGTGAGGTACTTTTGGGGTCTTTCCAGTTGCTGCAAGTGTCTGGTAAGGTACATCCCAAAAGGGGCATTGTACTCAATTATGGGCCTGATGAGGGATGAGTAAAGAGGCACGATGACGTCCCCTGATCTAGATGTGAATCCCTTCATGATTAGGTGGGCTATATAAAATGTTTTTCTAACCACTTTGGCCACGTGGTTGTCAAATGAGAGATTGCTATCAACTTGGGTCCCCAGGTCCCTAATTACTTCTTCTGTACTTAATGGATTACCACCTATGTAGTAATTTGTGGGCACTTTGTTTTGCCAAAGGGATGACTATACACTTTTGGCATTTAGCTTGAGGCCATGGCTCTGGCACCAGTTGTCTGTTTCTATGAGGCCCTTTTGGAGGATGCTTGTGTCGGCTGGAGAGTCGATTATGGCACCTAGTTTGCAGTCATCTGCGAACTTGGTCAGCCACAGTCCTTCCGTGTTGGCCTGTACCTCCGAGAAATATATACCGAACAAGAGAGGTCCCAGGACTGAGCCTTGTGGGACACCACTTGTAACTGGTTTGGAGTCTGACATGGCTCCAGCAATTCTAACCATGTGGGTTCTGTCCTTGAGCCAGTTTGCAATCCATATAGTGACATAGGGGTTTATATTTAAGCTGGTGAGCTTATCTATAATGCCCAAGTGGGGTATTGTATCGAAGGCTTTTGCGAGGTCCAGGTAGGCTGTGTGGACCACCTTCCCCTCGTCAATGGCCTTGGTGACTGTTTCAAAGAAATCAACCAGGTTTAAGAGGCAGGATCTGCCCTTAACAAAGTCGAACTGGGTAGGATCCAGTGTTTGTAGGTCCCCAATATCTTTATTTATGAGGTCCATGATGATCCTTTCCATAGCTTTGCAGACCAAGCTAGTCAGGCTTATGGGGCGATAGTTTCCAGGATCCATTGAGGCACCACCTTTATGGAGAGGGACCACTGTTGCTGTGCGCCACTCTTTGGGCACGTATCCTGTAGTAAGGCTGAGATTGAACAGTAGTTTTATGTTTGGGTTCAGCTCTTCTTGGAGTTCATGTAGGACGCAGCCCGGGACACCGTCTGGTCCCATTGACGCTGTGTTTTTTGCTTTGGAGAGGGTGGCTCTTACCTGAGCATCTGAGATGTCGGGGGGCAGCACTCTGCTGGGATAGATATTTGCCCTTTTGGTGGGGAGGGGGGGGAGAAGTTTGTGCTGAACCTGTCAGCTAGGATGTTGGCAATGTCTGTGGGTTCTGTGTATTTTTTGTCATTTTGGACTAATTCTGAGCATATCTGGGAATTCCCACCCAGGTTCCTAGCATAACTAAAGAAAGCCTTGTGATTATCCTTAGTGTCCTGTGCAATTTTTCTGTCGAAGCTGGCCTTAGACAATTTTATGTGTGCCCATAGTTTTTTGCTAATACTGATCAGTGATGCCTTCCCTTTTTGGGATTTTGCTCTATCATTTAGTAGCTTCCTCCTTCTATTGTATAGTTTGTTTATGGCTGGGGTCCACCAGACAGGACGTCTGCCTTTGGAGGATTGGGTCTTGGTTTTATTTGGGATCGCATGATCCATGCATTCCTGAAGGTGTTCGTAGAATGCGTTTATAAAGGATTCTGCGGTCTGGGCCGTATTTTCCACAGGTCCGGGGGCTTTGAAGGATTCCACCTCAGTTTTGAGGAGTGTGAAATTTGCTTTAGAGAAGTTTTTCACTGTGGTTTTCTGGGCAGGGGGTGGGGTCGGGATATGAATATCCAGTGAGATTAGTTTATGGTCTGATCTTACCAGTGAGTCATACCTATCAACTGTCCAGATTTGTGCCTCATAATTTTGGTCTATTTCTCATAAAATTTCTGGTTTTCTGTCAAATCACTGGGATGATCTGTGGTTTGATGTCACTAAATAATGACATACATTTGAGTTTCAAACTTCAAAATCCTTCAGAACATTTTATGTTATTAAAAACTTTGTTTAGCAACTTTTTAAGTTTATAAGAGGACTGTGTAAAATCTGTCCCTATTTTTGGGCCTTTGTCCCCAAGGCTTTGTCCAGATTTCTTGCACTAAGCGGTTGAGAGGTATGACCCTCACACTGTGCATTATCTCATGATACCAACTTAAACAGTAGTTCGCATCCAAGGATGGTATATAGGAAGATTATTTCTATAAGGACTTCTTGTTTTGAATTTGAAAATGACAAACTGTCATTTGCCAGCTGTGCTGGTCTGCTAAACAATGATAGCAACATGGTCTGAGGTTAATGGAGCTATCTTTGATGCTGTAAGGCTTCATGCAGGTACATAGGCTTACAGTGTACACATACATGTAAACCATTATGTCTCCATCTTTCAGCAATAAATAAAAAATGAGTTAGAGGGTTTCATACCATATAGTAACCTCTTTCTTTTCTTGTACTTGCAGGCTTGTCATAGAGAAGGGCAATCCTAACTTCTTGCAGGAAGTATACATAGATATTAGACCTGATTGAAGTCTTCAACACACTGCCTCCACTCAAAGTCTGAAACCAAAGATCACATAAGGTTTTGCTTCTTTCTTATCTTGATACAGTTGGGATCAGGATGTTCCTTGCATTTAGGACCCAATCAAAAAAAAATTTGGAGGTGGTCAAGATCTGCAAGCAAAGCCCTCGGCCAACAAAGGGTCCGAGGGAATAAAGCAACCTAGGGGTAACTCACTGTACCAAATTCTAGTGTCCAGATTGTGAAACTTGGAGAAAGAGCCAAAGTATGGGTTCTAAAAGCCAGTGTCCATTTTGGCTCAACTGTCCAACTGAAAATAAGTATCCCTGGGTAGATACCTTGTAAAAATCATGTTTCAAAATACTTGATTTGCTAAAAAATACAGTCAAGTCATCAGAAAAATGCTACAAGCACAATCAGCATAGGCACACACTCAAGTAATTAGGTAGAATGTTGTTGGGTCTTTTGGCTTTTCCTGGTTAGGGGTCGCCACAGCAGAACTCCGGTCCGCTAATGATTGGCAGTGGATTATTACGTGCCGAGTTGCCAGCTCTGAAGCACAACCTTCAACGAAGGTACGCCCATTCACGCATATCTCTACACAGAAGACACTCTAGCTGAGAATCGAATGGGACAACGTCTTACTGTGAGGCTACAACGCTACCACAGCACCACCACCGCAGTCAAGTAATTAGGTAGAATGCACTCCTTAAATCTCAGTTCAGGTATAAGCAAAATAAACACCTGAAACCTTAATTCTTAGTTCAGGTATGAGCAAAATAGACAAGCAGCATGTGGTTGTTTACAAGTCAGGCACTCCAAAGCCAGGTATTCAGATGGCATCAGGAAGATACTCTCCATCCAATAAAACTCAGCAGATGTACTTCAGTTCAAGAAGACTTTATATCGAGTTTTGCTTATATCTGAACTGAAATTTAAGGAGGGGCGCATGCATATACTGATTTTGCTTATAGCATTTTCCTGGCGCCTTTGCTGTAATTTTTAGCAAATCAAAGATTTTAAAATGTGATTTGTACAAGGTATCTACACAAGGGTACTTGTTTTGAGTTGGACAATTGAGCCAAAATGGACGTTGGCTTTTGGACTCCATGCTTTGGCTCTTTCTCCTAGTTTCATGATCTGGACTCTAGGATTTGGTATAGTGAGTTAACCCTAGGCTACATTTAGGACCCCAGAATTCTTGGGTACTACTATTGATTATGTAGCTGAGGTCCATGTGTGTTATGCTACTTTCTGAACTGCATCTGGGCAGTACTTGATCGAATATGAAGAGCAATTGTCCACCCTGTTAACTCACTTGCATTTTGCACTATGGACTGCTATAACTTGCTGTAGAAAATAATACCTGCTGCAAGCAGGAAAACTTAAGTCTCATTCCAGAGTAGCTGCTACCATCACTTACTCCTTCACAATGGCTCTCTGTAGTGTGCACTGTATCTCTGAATTTTGCACTTTTTATATAATAGATATTTTATGTGAAGGCAACTTGGCATAGAAATATATATATTTTTTCTGTTTTAAAAAAATGTCTCTAATTTTTAAATGAACAGAGCATGGTATACCAAGGGTGTAAATGACGTGAATTTTAATGTTGAGAGTTAAAAACTGTCCCCTTTTTGAATAAGGTCATTGCAAGGGAAAGTCTGCTTTCCCTGAGGTACCATGATCTTAGAGATGAAGCCCTTGCGTGGAAGATATGAGGGGCTTTGCCCACTTGCAAAGATCTGACTTCAAATTCTGTCTCAAATTCAATTTTCCTGAACTGGAATGATAAACAAAAATGGTGCACAGTAAATGTAAACTTTGTTCATCACAGAAAACATGCTGAGAGTCACTGAATTCATATTAATAGTAGAGGATACCACTGCAATGGAACAGACTTCCCCATCCATATAAAATAAAGTTCATCCCTGTCCATATTCAAGCAGAATTTTGATGAATGGTTGGAAACAGAAAATTTATCCCAGCACTGCCCCTGCACTACTAATGGACAAAGGTAGCTCCTAAATGCTTTATCCTATGCACGGGTCCACTCAAGTTATCTATAGGCCTCAGAAGACAGTGGTGTATGTCCCTAGAATTATGAAAGAACTCATGGCAATCAGCTTCCATTGTAAGGATAGGGCATTATTCATGATCTCAGACTACGCTCCATAGCAGGGTTGTGATAGTGAAGAAAAGAGCCCATTCAGGCAGCAGCTGCAGGGCATAGTAGATAAATCACCATTGTGAATTGGTGCTGATAAAGTTGAACTAAATGCACAAATCTATGTTTTTATTTAAACTTCTAATCTGCATTCTATGTATTTAAAATATCCTGTAAATTATGTTACCTTCTGTTTGTAACCTTTTTTTAACTTATCCTTGTAACTGTAATTGTTTTCTGTATGGGGCTTTACCCCCAGGCCTCCACTGAAAATGGGTAATTGCCAGGTCAGACTTACCCGGTTAACAAACATCAAATTAAATAAAATAAATTAAAATCTGGACAGACAGAACAGGATATAAGGACTGCCTGGGTCCATATGTGTGGGGCAATACAACTAAAGAAGGGTTCATTCTAGAGTTCTGTCAGGCAAATGGCTTAATGGTGGTCAACACATGGTTCAGCAAGAGAGACAGTCACAAGATCACATACAAGAGTGTCCAACATGCAAATCAGGTAGAATTCCCCTGGTAAGGAAAGGGTACTGGGGTAGAATTGGCAATTGCAAAGTCATCCCCAGTGAAACAGGCAACCCACATCATAAACTAGTACTGATTGGGATATAGAAAAGTTGGACTGGGCTAAGAAGGAGTATTGGTTGGCTAACAGAGAGGTTAAGAAGAAGGCATGATAGGCACTCTGTCAACTGCTTCTGGAAAGTGAGTCAGTAGATGGCACAAACAAACTATATCAGGTTGCAAGGAAAAAACAGAAAGACAAGGAAGATAGTCAGCCACCCTTCATAAGGGATGCCAGCAACAACCTGCTAACCAGTCGACAGGACATCAAAGGCAGATGGAAAGAGTACTTCCAGCAGCTTCTGAATGAAAAAAACCCCACAGAAGTTGTACTGCCCCAGACACAGTCTATGGTGAAAGAAGATGAGGAGCCCACCCTAGAAGAAGTAAGAACAACACTATGGAAAATAGCCTGAGATTTTGGGTAAGATAGGTGAGAAATGGATTGTGAGGGTACTCAAAGCAGTATGGAGAGAAAGACGTATCCCAATGACTGGAGAATAAGCACACTAGTGCCAGTGTTCAAGAACAAAGGGGACATTCACAACTGTGGGCAGTATGGTGGTATCAAACTCCAATGACACTGCATGAAAATTCTGGAGAGGGTGATTGATAAATGAATATGCAGAGTGGTAGAAAGCAAGATGGGTGGTGAACAGTTCAGATTCAGATCAGGATGCAGCACAACTGGCCCGATGTTTGTAGTGAGACAGAAATTTGAAAAAAAAATAGGAAAGACTCCAACTGGGCATTCCAAGACTTGGAAAAACATATGACAATGTCCCAAGAAAGCTGATGTGGGCAGTCCTGCTGTGGTCCAAAGTCCCAGAAACATTGGTACAACTTTGTTGATCTGTCCCTTCTGAGCTATTTGGTAATGTAGTCCATCACCAGTATGAACTGTGGTAGGTTCAGAGCTGAACTCTGATGCACGTCAACTCCCACTGGGAACCACTCTTTGAAACCAAACACCGTCAGTGCTTGAGTCATTGGGTCATTCTACATAGCCTGCACTAATTCTACCAATGTTTCTTGGACTTCAAACCACTGCAGGACTGCCCAAATTGACTTTCTTTACAACTTGGCATATGCTTTCTCTGAGTGTAGGAATGAGCAATTGGACTCTTCCCTCATCTCTAGTTTCTTCTCAACTATTTGTCTCACTGCAAACATTGGGTTGGCTGTGTTACATTCTGATCTGAATCTGAACTCCTCATCTCCCATCTTACTTTCTACTACTCTGCGTATTAATTTTTCAGTTACCCTGGACTTCATTTGGAAGTCGCTGGAAGTAGTCGTTCCATCTGCTTTTGATGTCCTGTGGACTGGTGAGCAGGTTGTTGCTGGCATCCCTTATAAAGGGAGTCTGACTATCTTCTTTATCTTTCTGTCTTTGCCTTGCAACCTATAGAGTTTCTTGGTGCAATCCACTGAGTCACTTTCCAAAAGTTGTTAGAGTACCTCCAGTGCCTTGTTCTTTGCTATTGCAACTCCTCTCTTAGCCAACCAGAATTTCTTTCTAGCCTGGTCTGTCTTTTCTATCTCTCACTTTTTCCTGCACTCCTTTCTTTTGATGATTTCCTGGACTTCTGCATTCCACCATCAGCCTTCCTTATGTACCTTATTTCCACACCTGACTTTGCTGCATATCTATTCAGTAGCCTTTTCACATGCTGTTTTGAGGTGCTGCCTTTCTTCTTCAGCTCCACCTATTTCCTCTTATTTTTGAGGTGCTAGGGCTTTGATTAATTCCTTGAACTGTTGTGCTTTATCTCCAGTCAACCTCCAGGTCTTCAGCCTATTCTCAGTTGACTTTAGCACCTTTTCTGACCAATGGTTGCAGCTGATTGTAGCAACCTATGGTTTATGCTGTGGACTGACTGTTTCACTGGGGATGACTGCCATTGCTGATTCAACCCCCGTGCCCTTTCCTTACTAAGAGGAATACTACCTGAGTTGCATGTTGGCTACTCTTGTATGTGATCTTGTGGCTGTCCCTCTTTCTGATCCATGTGTTGTTGGCTGCCATCAAGTCATTTGCCAGAGAAAAATCTAAAATGGGCTCTCCTTCATTATTCCTATTGCTCTACCCATATGGACCCAGGTAGTCCTCATATCCTGTTCTGTCTGCACTGATATTTGCCTTTAGGTCACCCATTATCAACACAAATCCATGTTGTCCTGCTTTATCTAGTAGGTCTTACAACTGCTGTCTGAATGCACTCTTTTCCTCACTATCAGAGCCCTTCTATGGGGCATAGGCTGAGATTACGTATACTGTTCTAACATTACACTAGAGTTTGATTGTCATGAGTCTGTCACAAATTCTGATGACATTTGTCACTGTTTTCTGAAGTCACTCCCTCACTACAATTCCCACACCATTTCTAGCCTGTCCTCTACCTGAGTAGTAGACTCCAGATCCCGAGTCAAGTGGCTTTGTTTCATTGCTCTTCCATCTTGTCTCATGGATACATAGGATGTCCAGCCACCTCCTTACCATCATGTCATTCACTTCCAAGCCTTGTCCTGTCAGTGAACCAACACTGAGTGTGGCAATTCTTAGTTCATGTTTGGCAGATTGTTTCATTTTATAACCAGTTTTCACTCAACAGTACTATCCCAGGTAACCCAAACTGGGCAACTGGAAACCAGCTGGCCAGTAGTTTATTGACCTGGAGCTGCTGGGCTATAATGCAGGCACACTCTGGCCAATAGGGGCACATACACCCCTCCCATCATTAGCATGGGTCTCTGGCATAGGTCGGAATAGCCCAGGTCCTCAGTTCACTCATCACCAACAATACAAGTCAACATGACCAGATCACCTAGAGCCATGTTTTACACTGTTGAGTGGCTAGCCCTACCAATGCAGTCTAAGGATTCTGCTCACCACAGTAGATGCCCAAAGAGGTTGGTCTATGCAACTCCCCCCCCCCTTACATTGTCATCAGCTGATACTGCTATGTTCTGGAGTAATTTAAGGGTCATATGATATTTGCTAAGTTAAAGCTTAATAACTCCCATTTTGCTCAGCATAACTTATGGGACAGTACAGTTCCCTAAAATCACTGTGTCAGGGAAATAGTCACATCCCATTATGGGGTGATGTAGAAGCAAATGATTTTAATAACATGGTGCAAAGGGACTCCCCTGCTTTGTGTTTGGGGGCTCTGTTAATCACATAAAATATGCCTTAGTTTGGTACCATTTTGATAAGTTGCATCAGATGAAATACGACTCACAGAATGTTGCATGCAACTGATCTTAATCCATAATTTAAAGAGCAAAGGTGTTTGCTGAGAAGCGTGAATTAATATCAGCTTTAAATTACAGTCTGCATCAACTGATAAAAATTCTTTAGTTATTAAGAAAGCTATGGAAAACTAATAAGTGTAATGGAATCAATAGAAGCCAGTTTAATACTGTTTCTGGTGCTTTAATTCTTCACAAACTAATTGTTTAATCATCGAACACTGGTCTGCTGTAGGTATATGAGGGTAGTCATTGCACTATACTGCTTTGCTAGATACTAAAAAAAAATCTCAAAGACAGTGCAAAGGTGACAGACAGACACTCAAAACAGCAACTCCAATTAACATGAGTTTCTAAATTACCTTCATTATGTAGCCTTAAATTTGACTTCCACAATCACCTCTTGTATATTGTCTAATCTGAACTACAGAATGCTTCCTCCATCACTCTTGATAGCAGGTAACATTATTTATTGTATTTTTTTTCCAGTAAATAAATAAAAAAATAAATAAATAAGCAGCCACTTTTTCAATGGTTTTAGTATATTTTATATGAAAAGTATAAGGTATGCATCTAAAATGAATGAATGGTCTCTTGCATGCTGTTAAAAATATGACTAACTTTCCATGCACCACAACTGAATTCTCTCTCTTTAGTGTTAATTTTAAGTAACAGCTTGACCTTTGTTCTCAATACTATAACCTCCACTAACTACCTTGATGATAGCAAGCTCAGATGCTCATAAGCCTAGTACTTATTATACAGCAGGAACTTCTCATTGTTACATTTGTTAATGCCTGTTATGTACTTCACTGATAAAGATTCTAGTTGTCTACTGATGTACTATGTTCTTCATCTGTAAATATGTTGTAAGTAATTTCTATGTTAAATTGTTAATCGCTATGTAATCCAATGTAACTACTGTCTGTTTATTTTACTGTGGAGCTTTTCTCCCCGGGCCTCCACTGAAAATGGACCCACGTCCAGTCGGACACTCCCGGTCAACAAATTTAAATAAATAAATAAATAAATAAATAACAAACACGTACAAAAATTTCATGAGGCATCTGTTGTTCAATATACTGTTAGCTATTATTCTTTATTTGTGAGTGAGTCTAGTCAGAAATCTCCTAAAAATAGTACAATGAAGTTTATATTCTAAAAATTACTTTACAGCAAAACATACTCATTGTACTAGAAGAGCTTGACAAGGGATATAAACTAGAGTACAAAGGTGTAAAATGTTTGGTACAATAAATATAATTGAAAACATGATGGAAAACAGTAGTGTAATAGCCAGAAACATAACAGTTAAATGACTCAAAAGTACACGAATTCTTAGAAATGTATCTGCTGTAATCCATTAATTCTATTACTTCCCCAGATATTTTAATGAACAGATTGTTGATGTTCTTCTTGTTTTACTGCTGCAGTCATCACACTTGGGTTATCCTGCCAGGGGTAGCCCTCAGTCGGCCCGAATACCAGAGGCTTAGTATTTCTGCATCGGTTGCTGTTGCTCCAGGACTGACGTCAGGTCATCAGTGGTATAAAAACAGGCAGCTGACGCCATTATATTAGTCTTTCTTGCAGAGGAGCCCGAAGCAGAAGCAGTTCACACAAGTGCTGGTCAGCCGCTACCTGAGTTTTCGTTTCCGAAATTGAACTTGAAGTCTTCTAAAGCTAAGTACCCCATTGAGGATCCTTTTTTCTTGCTCTAACTGATGTCAGAAAAAGTTAACAATTGTCTTGCCTGTGGAAAGCAAATATCAACCGAGGTTTCCATTTTTACTACGTCACCTGTTTAGGCCCAGACCACTACGTACCTTGCTGCCGGTTTTGTGCTTTGTTCAGCAACCAAATTATTTATTGTCGGGCCCTTATTGTAGCTAAATACTTTCGTTCTCGATCTCCATATTCCAAAATGGCTTCAGTATGCCATCCGACTATCGATCTTCTGAAAAAATGTAAGGATAAAGACAGAGACAGACCGCACAGGTCCAAAACTGCCGCTGATGCTTCCGTTAAGCTAGTTGCCAGTTCGCCGGTACTCAGTGAGGCGCTTTTGCAGTCCCTGATGCCTGCTTTGATGGATTCACAGGCTGGTACCGAGACCTGTTCGGAGTCCAGTATGCAGCGAGACTCTTCTTTGACTACGGAACAGGCACCGGCTTCTGAGGAAGTTCTTTGCACTACCGATATTTGACACAAACAGACGACTTCTTTCATGTCTTCACTTCTTTCTAAAAGTACCAAGTTTCTAAAGCTAAGAGTATGAGCTATGCCTAAAAAACCGATGACCCTAACTCAAGCTCCTGCTTCCTTGCCACAATCACAGATGTTTAAAATGGCGGAAGACCTTATCATGCTGATTAGGGGAAGCCAGCCTTCCCCTGCTAAAAGAAAAAGAGACTTGTCCCCAGCAGCTTTATCTGACCAAGAGTCCGATTACTCTGAGGTTTCTGATTATTAAGACATGCCCTTATCTGCCTATGAGGATTCAGATGCAGAGGAATCCATTACTTCTGCCTCCCCTCCAGAGGATTTTTTTTTTGGTGGAACCCTGCATACTTTGAGAGAGCATTTCCATTGGGAATGCCAGGATTATCTTTAGTCCAAAAAGAGACTCAGGGAATTTTTTAGATTTACCACAGCACAGACCCTTAGCTATCCCTCCTGTTCTGGGTGTTGTGGATGATGTCTTTATGGAATCCAGTCTAACTTCTGATACTTTACCTCTTACTCCCAGAAAACCTGACAGGTGCTACAGTGTCCCTGCCAACATTCTCAGGATCTGGAAACCATCATACCTATAATACCTTGTCTAAGGAAAGAGTTCTTTTGGTAGGCAGCAGCATGCAACCACAAAAAGGGGCTTCTCTTTACACAACCCCATGCCACCCAGACCCTAACCACAGATGCATCAGACTATGCCTGGGGTGCACTTCTGGATGGCAGGTGCATTCAGGGCCACTGGAGCCCAAATCAAATTCATCTGCACATCAACCAAAAAAAAGATACTAGCTGTTCAGCACACTCTGACAGCTTTCAGATCCCCACTCTCTCCAGGCCTCTACTAATCAAAACCGACAACACCACAGTGATGAGTACTTCAACAAGCAAGGGGTAACCAACTCTAACCCACTCTGCAGTCTAGCCATGACCCTTTGGAACACAGCCTCAGCCATGTATATTCACCTGCAAGCACAATTCCTGTCAGGCAACCAAAACTCTCTGGCAGACAACTTAAGCAGAAATCTCCTAGACCCACACGAGTGTCAATTAAACCACAACACCTTCAGCCTTCTGACCCAGAAATGGGGTACCCCAAAGGTGGACCTATTTGCGTCCCCCTACATACAACCACCAGCTCAGCAAATTCTGCACCAGGGAGCCTCACAGCAAGGCCTGGAAAGTGGATGCCCTAGCCTTCAGGTGGGCAAACCTCTCAGTCTATGTATTTCCCCCTCTACCTCTTCTTACAAGTGTATTACTCAAGATAAGGGAGGAAAGACCAAGAGCAATCCAGATTTCCCCAGACTAGCCATGCCGACACTAGTACCCACTACTGCACAGTCTGTCACCGTTGCCTCCATGGCACCTCCCTTAGATCCCAACTCTCCTGACTCAGCAGGAGGGACAGTTCTTGCATCCGCAATTGCAGACCCTGAACCTTGCAGCCTGGCTTATTCCTTGACTTCTCCTCCAGTGGCCAGCCTAAGCAAGCAGATACTGGATGTCATACATGAAGCCAGATGACCCAGTACTAGAAAATTATATGCTGACAAGTGGAAAAGATATTGTTCCTGGATTCAGACTAAAGGAGTGGATCCAGCACAGCCCTCCTTACCTCTCATCCTGGATTACCTAGCAGACCTACTCCACAGGGGCATATCCTTCTCTTCCATTAAGATCCATGCCTCTGCTATTTCTGCTCATTACAGCACTGAGCCACCTCTCTTCTCACACCCTCTCATCAAACAGTTCCTGAGGGGGGCTAATAACTTAAGGCCACCAAGAAGAGCCCCTACTCCTACCTTAACTTTGTGTTGGAAAAGCTCACACTACCCTCCTTTGAGCCTGCAGCATCAGCAGAGTTAAAATTCCTCTGTTGGAAAACAGCCTTGCTTCTGGTCATTACTGAGCTAGAAGAGTGTCTGAGCTACCAGCACTTATGGCTGTGGAACCTTTCATCATTTTACATGCTGACAGGGTCTCCCTTGGGACAACCCAACTTTCATGCTTAAAGTGGTTCCCAGTGTGGCTCTCAACCAATCTATCCATTTGCCCACCTTTTTCCCTAATCCTCAAAATAAGGGGAAAAGGATCCTGCAATCTTTAGATGTGCACAGACAGTTCAGATTCTACCTTGATAGGACTAAGCCCTTTAGGAAATCTGACCAGTTACTATTCAGCTTTGCACAAGGGGCAGAGGGCAAGGCCATATCAAAACAAACCATCTCCAAATGGATAGCACACTGTATCCATTTCTGTTACAAACACCATGGGAAACCACCCCTCAGGGGGTCAGAACACATTCCACTAGGGCAACTTGAACCTCTACAGCATTTCTCAGAGGAGTCCCTACCAGGGACATTCTGGAAGCTGCAACTTGGAGTTCTGTTCATACCTTCACCAAGCATTACCACCTGCCTATCTTTTCCAAATCCAGGGCGGGTTTTACAACTGAAGTCCTGCAGGGCATATTAGTCAGCCTCAACTCTTCTTGACTGCCTCCACCCATTCTTCAGCTTTGGGAATCAACCCAGGTGTGATGACTGCAACAGTGAAACATGAAGAACATAGTGCAGTTGTGTACACTTACCATAAATGTAAATGTTCGAGTGTATTCACTGTTGCAGTCCTGGTTTCCCACCCTCCAGCTGCCTTGTCTGCCTCTCTCTCTCTCTCTCTCTCTTCCTCACTCTTTACAGGGCTATTGGTAGTTACTTCCCACTGGTGGTGTTATTCCACTATAACCTAGCTCCCTATTTGGGGGCTTCCGACATTTGGGGCAAGAAAAACTGATGTAATGGCGTTGGCTGCCTGTTTTTATACCACTGACGACCTGACGTCAGTCCTGGAGTGACAGCAACTGACGCAAAATTATTAACCCTCTGGTATTCAGGCCGACTTGAGGGCTACCCCTGGCAGGATAACCCAAGTGTGATGACTGCAACAGTGAATACACTTGTACATCTACATTTATGGTAAGTGTACACAACTATACTTTCTTGTGATAGTATGATGCAGATTTTGTTTGTGATTAAATAAGTATGATGTTTGGAACTGTTCTTACAATGGCAGCAGATAACACCGCTGACATGCCTCATCCTGACTGACAAGATATTTTGCATTACTGACCTGGCACAACAGAACAATTCTTCCTTAATAGTAATGGTGTCGTATTCATTTAATTATTACATCTGCTAATGAAAGGAGCAGAACAGAGACAAGCATGCAAGACCCCAAAAGTACCTCACCAGGAGGATCAAGGGACTCAAACAGATGCCATATGCTGCTCGGTTAAAAAAACTCCAGCTCTACTCAGTTGCATATCGCCTACTTCTTCGCCTACCGATCTATGCCTGACATATAAAGCTATGTCCAACCCAGAATTAATGGACATGCTCCACCTCAGTAAATCTAAATCCCTTAGAGCCACGCGCTTGAGGGACTTGAACCTCAGCACAGAAATAAATAGAACATGCTGGAGGGACAGATTCATAACCCAGAGGCTCCCTTCGCTCTGGAATAGAATTCCAATTCATGTTAGGCAGAGCACCTCACTGACTCTCTTCAAGAAGAATCTTGATGAGTGGATGGGGGATCATAGGTTTGTCCCGGGGATTACTTCCATGTCACTATTAGACAGAAGCACAGTAAACTAAACTTTAAAAAGGGCACAGTATACTCAAATCAAGGGGTGGCGTAAGCCAAACATAATCGGGCTAGGCTTATAAATGCCCCAGGGCAGATAGCCTAGTATGAACCTATGAACCTATGAAGTTGATATGGAGAGTACTGGGCAATACATCATGCTAACTGACATGATGTAAACTATATTTGGGTAATCAAAAGGAACATGAGAATGTGCTCAACTTATAATAGATTATGGTATTTGAAACTAATATTCCTCTAGCAATATATTTCCTCCTTAAAAATCTGGCCTCTGTAAAGGACAGAAAATTTTGTCAAGTAGGGATGCCTTTCAACAATTTAAACAGAAAATACTGAATTTGAACTAAGGCATGGCTCATTTCACTGAGTTTGTTAGTTTACTGATAAGTTGCTGTGTGCTTAAGTAATTAAGGAAATAATCAGATGAAACTGTAGCATAGCTGGTAAAAGGGATGGCATACGTATAACAGCTTCTGTAACATGTTGCCCCTAGGGATAAGGAGGTGGGGCAAGTAAAAGTAACCTGCCTCTTCATACCCCGAGTTAAAGAAATTGAAATGAACAGCTGGTAAAATATCTTCAGGCACGGCGTAACCTCTGTGCTGATTTACACCCTCATATTTCACTCCTGGAAATTTACACATCAGACAGCTTATAGTGGTGAGTAGAACAGTAAAGTAAGCTGAAAAGAATGAAATGAAATTCTGCAGCATTACTGAAGATGCCACATAGACAAGAATGGTCCACAGCCTACTTCTAAATAGCTTGCTATGTCAACTGCCTACTGCATTTTCATCAGTTAATTCTGTCTCTTTCTCTTTTGTTCTGCAAACAGGAAGAGGAACATGAATTTATAAAACAGAGTTCTTATCCATGTATTTGCAAGAAAGGTTTTATACTAGTTAATAGGAGAAGTGACAGCTAATGTATTTTAATTAAGTTTGTACTTCATTAAAGTATAAAATTACAGACTTTGAGAGGCATACAGACAATGAATGCTGTCTTGCAGACCAGATAACTGAGAGGTGTTACAAAAACAAACATTATACCAGTGACAAGCTAGCTTACTCAGTCAGTGAATAAAGACAATGAGTATTTAGCACAAAATTAGTCATGCGGTTGCAGGGGGAGAAAGAAAAAAAGTGCTCAGGTGTTACAAGATAAAGAAAAATGAAGAAATAGGGAAAAAATGAGTACTCAGGCAAATAGACACACACACACACACACACACACACACACACACACACACACACACACACACACACACACACATATACACTTCCATGCTCACACACACAGAAACACATATACACTTCCATGCTCACACACACACACACACACACACACACACACACACACACACACACACACACACACACATATATACACTTACATGCTCACACACACACACACATATACACTTACATGCTCACACACACACACACACACACACACACACACACACACACACACACACACACACACACACACACACACACACACACACACACACACACACACACACACATATACACTTCCATGCTCACACACACACACACACACACAGAAACACATATACACTTCCATGCTCACACACACACACACACACACACACACACACACACACACACACACACACACACACACACACACACACATATATACACTTACATGCTCACACACACACACACACACACACACACACACACACACACACACACACACAAGGACACACGCGCACGCGCGCGCACACACACACACACACACACACACACACACACATAGACATTCACATAAATGCTCACACAAATTCACACACATGCACGCAGACATATACACAGACAGAAACACATATGCACAAAGCAACATACTGGCATTATTTAAGTTTTTTTTTTAAACACCTTTATTAAATTATCAAAGCTTATTTTAGTTAAAACAGTGGTGATACCCTCATTTTATGATCAGGCTAGATAGGAAGATGCAAAAGTTACAGAGGAAGAAGGACTCTGTTTTTAAAAGGATGTAAATTTCTGAAGCTAAGGTCAAATAAGTCTTATGTAATGTGGCAGGTAAAGACTTATTACAAGCGAAATCATCACTGCATGGCTTGAATATAGACAATTCCACAGTACCCACTATTACCTTACTCTGGAATTGTTGAGCTCATACCCTGGGGTAGAAAGGCAGGCCAGATCCATCAGTGCTCAGAATAAGCTTCATTCTGTGATTAACTGACCATACTATAATGATTCTTTCATTTTTGTCCATCTTGTTATACTGATTGTGGGAGTCCAGCTGTGCCAGGCATGGGTTAATTATATAGAAGGAGGAGTCCTGCTGTACCAAACATGGGTAACAGAATGGAAGAAGAAGTCATGTTTTACCAGACATGGGATAATAAAATGGAAGGCAAAGCCCACATGCGTCAGGCATGGGATAACAGAATGGAAGAAGTCCAGCTATACCAGACATGGGGTAATAGACTGGAAAGAAAAGTCCACATGTCAGGCATTGGATAATAGAATGGAAATAAAAGCCCAGCTGTACCAGGCATAGTCTAATAGGATGGAAGGAGAAATCTAGGTGGGACAGGCATAGGGTAATAAATGGAAAGAGAAGTCCAGGGGAAGGCAGGAGGAAGGTAATGAAGGAGGAGGTGTTTCAACAAAAACAACCTTCCGAGCATGGCCAGGGGAAGGCAGGAGGAAGATAAGGAAGGAAGGAGGAGCTGCTTTCAACAAAAACAACATTCTAAACATAGCATATATTTATAAACTGGGCAAGTAAATCTACATATTTACAAAACAAACAAGGAAAATATACAAATCCTGTGCTTTAAATGTATCTTATGCACAGGTAAAAATAACTTACCACAAAATGGACTGTATTATCAAAAAAATAAATGGTATGGTCAGAATAGCTCCCCATCACAAACATGGAGTTAACATTTACTCTGAGTGAAAAACTTGAAGTTAGCTCTAAATTTAAATTGAACAAAATAATAAAGAAAACCACATTGCCAAATATTATTTGTTTGATTACTGCATTCTTCATATACACACATATCTAGCCCATCCAGTTTTCAAAGCTATCTAGATCCAGATATGGCTAAATTCACTGTCGCTAGACCCTCTTGATACAAATGACGGACAGGCAGTTTGGTTCGTTTACATGCTTTATTATATAAAAATACATCCGGATGGATGGCAGCATCATAAAATATAAACAAATTGATTAACAGACAGACCTTACAGACATACATGCTTGCATCTCAACAGCTTACTACAAAATGGCAGTCAGGCTCACATGTGCTCAGTATTTATACACTTAAATTAATGGACATGCTGCACCTCAGAAAAACCAAATCCCATCGAGCTACGCGCTCGAGAGACTTGAACCTCAGCACTGAAATAAATAGGACATGCCGGAGGGACAGATTCATAACCCAGAGGCTCCCTTCACTGTGGAATAAAATCCCAGTCCAGGTTAGGCAGAGTCCCTCATTGACTCTCTTCAAAAGGAATCTTGATGAGTGGATGTGAGATCGTAGGTTTACCCCGGGTATCACTTCTGTGTCACTGTTAGACAGAGGCACAGTATACTAACCTCAAAAAAGGGCATAGCAAAATTAATTTAAAATGGGTGGCGAAAGCCAAACACACTCTGGCTAGGCTTATAAGTGCCTAGGGCAGATAGCCTAGTATGAACCTATGAACCTATGAACTTATGCAAGCCCTTATATAGCTTCATATATACACACACACACACACACACACACACACACACACACACACACACACACACACACACACACACACACACACACACACACACACACACACACACACACACACACACACACACACACACACACACACACACACACACACACACACACACACACACACACATTGATCTACATCCTCCCTCTTAAAAAGATTGCCATTAAATTAAAATAACATTGGAGTTAGACATGCATTAATATAGACATTAGAAACAAACACAATGTTCATGTCCAAGTTGTTGTGCATCTATAACAGGTCTAGAGATGTGACTGGATCTGATAACATAGTAATCAAGACTGGGTTTAGCAACAGGGACAGTCTTTGGTGAACAACTCATATCAGGAACTTTGGGATTCATTACAGGAACAGGGATATTCACTGGAATGTTGTCTGACACTGGAACACTGGATAACTCACTCTGAGATAAAGAGTCTTTCTCACAGGCTATGTGCTGTGGCATAGCCTCCAACACCAGCATCAAATGTTTCTGATTCTGCCTAAACTCTACTCCTTGTGATTCCACAATGTACAATCTTGGCTCTGGGCAAATATTCTTCATGACTCCAATCTGATTATAACCTTTGTACGTTTGCATCCTTAGCACTTCTCCCTCTCGTAATGGATTGAGCAGTTTGTGGTCTTACGGTAATAGGACTTTTAGGCTAAACGCTTCTTCAACAGATTGGCTTGTGGTTTGTCTCGACAGAAATCTCTGATCAGGCGAATCAAGATGTTTATCACAAGAAATATTTCTGTGATTTAAAAGATTCAGAAAAACATTACTATTGTCTCATTTTGACTTCTCTAGTAATTGTTTTGCACCTTGAACTGCATGTTCTGCTAAACTATTTGACTGCAGATACTCTGGGCTACTCATGACATGAGTAAAGTCCCACTCTTTGGCAAATTTTTTGAACTCCTGGCTTGTAAACTGTGTGCCATTGTCAGAAATAACTTTGTGCAGACTACCATGGACTGCAAAATGATGCTTCACCTTGGTAATGACAGTATTGGATGCTACATTAGGAAGTAGGTCAATTCTGAACCAATATGAATAAGAGTCTACTAACACCAAGTAATGTTGACCATTCCACTTGAAAAGTTGTCCAAGGTAGTTCAGGAATCTGGTTTAGCTGAAGTTGTTCCTTCTGTTGATGCAACTTAGTACTATTACATACTGAACAAGATGATAAAACTCTCTCAATATCTTGTGAAACAGAAAGCCAAAATACTAGTCCTCTCACCATTCTTTTGGTAGAATCTGGTCCTGGGTGGCCATGATGCAAGATAGTAATGTAGTCTTGTTGCAAGGACTTTGGAACAATAACTTTAGGACCTTTCATGTCGATACCATTGTCAAATAAAATCTCATCTCTGTATAGAAAATAAAGTTGCACTTCTTGAGGTAAACAAGAGTGCTTTGATGGCCATCCTTGTTTGATAAAAAGTGGCTGAGCTTTTGTAAAACTGGATCTGTGGCTGTATGGCTCTTAAGCTCATCAAGACATGTGCAAGAAAAATTTCTCACTTCCATGATTTCAAAATCAGTTTGTTCATTCTTGTGATGTTCAGTGGGATTTCTGGGTGATCTGGATAATGCATCAGGAAGATAAAGAAGTTCGCCTTTCTTGTAGACAAGATTGAATTTATACTTTTGCAAGCTGAGCATCATATGTTGCAACCTGGCTGGAGCTGTTTGCATAGGTATCCTCAAAATAGTGACTAGAAGTTGATGGTCTGTTTCGATTTGGATACGTCTACCATAAACATACCAATGCAAAGACAACACGTAAGAAACTAGCAAAAAACACACAAGGCAGACACCCAAGAGTGGTAAGTCCAAACGCCAAAAGGTGCGTGACAATGTAAGTGAGTTGTAACAGCTGAAAGCTTTTCCAAAAAGAAGCAGTCTGTGATCAAGAATCAGTTGTCAAGTCCAAGCAGAAAAAACGTAAAAAGTCCCGTTACATTTTTTCTGCTTGGACTTGACAACTGATTCTTGATCACAGACTGCTTCTTTTTTGGAAAAGCTTTCAGCTGTTACAACTCACTTACATTGTCACCTTTGGCTTGACCCTGTGTGTTTTTACCATAAACATAATCCTCTCAATCTGAGCATACTGCATTTTAGTCTAGGTTCGAGTTCTGGATGCACCTAGACCAAATTTCGAAGCATCCTAGGAAAGAGTAACTGGCTTGTGGACATCATAGTATCTGTGAATTAGTGGATTGACAATTCTCTGTTTCAGGACATTGAATGCTCATCTTTGCATGTTAGCTTTCTAAGTGGTGCTGACATTTGACTCAAGTCTGGAATAAACTTTCCTAGGTAGTTAACCATGCCAAGAAAACATTGCAGGTTTGAATATTGTCTGGAGCAGACATCTTAAGAATGGTTGTTTGCTTAGAAGGGTCTGGTTGTAAGCCTGAACTGGTCAATAAATGACCAACATAAATGACTTCTCATAACCTGAATTTGTACTTCTGAGGATTCAGCTTAAGATTCAGTTGATGTGCTCTGTCCAGAACTTATCTGAGGTTTTTGTCATGCACAGCTTCACCATTACCTCCTACCAGTATATTATCTACTCTAATAGCACACGAATACCCATAAAAAATTTGCTCCATTGCACGCTGAATGACTTAACTTCCAGAATTTAGCCCAAATGGCATTCTCAAAAATCTGTACCTTGCACACAGGTACTGAAACTGGTTAGCAATGAGGATTTCTTGTCAAGCAAAATTTGCCAAAATGAATTCTTTGCATCTAAGATAGAAAAAACAGTGGCATTTGGCATGCGAGTAGCAACTTCTTTGACTGTACACATTGGATGATGAGGTCTTTTAAGTGCCTTGTTTAAATCTTGTGGATCAATACATATTCTTATGTAATCTGAGCTTTTCTTATGAGCTACCATCGTGACTCGGTCAGTCCATCAACTGGACAAATCACACCTTGTTGCACCATTTTATCTAGGTTGGCTTTAATGCTGTTCTGCATGGCTACTGGAACTTTTCTGGCTGGCCTGACAACTGGGCTGACATCCAGGTCTAACTTCATGGAGTGCACAACTGGAAGCTTGCCGAATTTGTCTTCAAAAAGATCAGCATAGGTAGAGAAAATATGTTGGACACAATTACAATAATGGTCTTTTAAGCTGACGTGGTGGACTTCCATATTAAATGAAAGCAGTCCCATTTTCAAACTATCTCTGAGGCCTAATAATGACTGCATGCCTCTTGACTACATAAAATAACAAATTGTAGCTTCTCCCAGTAGATTAACATGAAAGCATTACTGTGCCTTTGGTTTGAATTTCTTCACCACCATAAGCAACAACCTTTGCATACTTTGCCAAATCAAGCTTCTCAACAGAACATACTCTAGCAAATGTTTCTGCTGACATAACATTACACTTTGAACAAGTATCAGCTTTGAGCTCTGTGGTTTCTCCATTTATTCAGACAGTACAAAATACTTCATTCTTTGCCCATAAATCTACTGCATTAACTGTTTCACTAAGCACTGACACACCATCAACATAAAAAGTAGGGTCACAGCTTTCTAATTGATCAACTCATTTCTTGATATGTTCCTTTTTAAGAAAATAATGTGTAGCTTTTGATTTACAAAACCTCTTGAAATTATTCTATTTATTACATTTGTGATATTATTGGCTAAAAGCTAGCACGTTTCCATTTTAGATTCATGATTTCCACCACAGTTATGACAGCTGGCAAAGAAACTGGGTGACACTTATCCAGCCTCGCCCTAATGCTTGTTTGCTGATTCACTCTGGTGCTTCACTGAGACTGTGCAAACTCTGGAATTTGTTAGAAAAAGCTCTGGGGTTTACCAGTGAGTGCTGCAGGGGTTACAGTTGTTGCCATGTGCTTGGGCCTGTTTCTATTAACCACATGCTGCATGCTATCAACATGGGGCCTAGAAGTTACTGGAATCATGCATTTCTCATTTGTGAGTATATTTGTGTGCTTTTCTGTGAACTCATAAATCTGACAAATCTCAGTGGCCTTATTCAAAGTTAAATCTCTGTCACAAAGCAAAATCTTTCTCACAGCATCATCTTTAATACCACACACAAGTCTGTCTTTTATCAACTCATCCCTTAGATCACTAAATTGGCATGTCTTAGCTCTGTTTCTCAAATCAGTTATATATGCTGCAAAAGTTTCACCAGGCTTTTGATCTCTTATATAAAATAAGTGCCTTTCCATTGTAATATTCATCTGGGGGTTACTCATTTCTCTAAATTTATGTTTTAATCACTCAGGGTCCTCCCTTGACTCAGCTGGTACAACAATATGATGGTTTTCCCCCTCTCCTGCAAATACAGCAGGTGCATACACAAATAAATGCTCCCTTTCAATGGCTTCTGACCCAGCTAAATTAAGCAGAATAAATGCCTTTGTATGGTCATTTTAACAGAAAATGCAGCCTGTATGAAAATGTCGTACTCTTGCTCAAACACTCTCCAATTCTCTGCAATATTATCATCAAACAAAAGTGCACTGGGTTTTCAAAATCCATCTGCCATACCAATAAATTATAGTAAAACACACTGAAAATATGGCCCTTGTAATGATCTATGAACAAACACACAGCAGCAGCTTGTAATATCACTGAAATGCACAATAAACTCTTTGAAATACTGTATTTTGCAAAATGTGTGCTGAACTGGCTGCATTTTGTGAAATAACTTTACTGTAATACTACACAAACAAGTGAACACTTCATACATTTCTGATAACTCGGATATCTTTAATTAATACAAAAAATACGTGTTGAGTGAAAAGTTCATTTGTTTCCTTAATTTTATTTGTTTTATGCAATTTGGACTTTATTTCAAACATTTTCCATAGTAATTTGAATATTTCTAGCAATATGTCACAGTATTAGACATTTCAGTTTATTTAAATATTGTTTAGAGCTTTCTGTATGCTTCGTTTCATATTTTGCAAATAAGAAACAGTTTTGAACAAGTTTTAACATCTGAATTTCATTTCTGACCTCTTTTGTGAATTATACATGCAGAAGGGATGATCCATTCCTCTGTACTCCTCCAATTTCAACTGAATGCCTCTCAGTTTTGAATCTGGAGAAACTGGATCCCATTCTGGCACCATATCGCTCATCCCTCTTAATATAGATGATGAACAGGCAGGGTAGTTGATTTAGATATTTTATTTCATAAAAACAGATCAGGATGAATAGCAGTGTGATGCCCGTGCCCTGGCCCAGCAATCTAGGAGCCTCAATCCTCACCACTAACACCAGTGAGGGGCGTCTCATATAGGAGGAAAGGATAACAAATACACACAGTAAAGTGAAATTTCCTTAAGAGCACACAGAGATCACAGTCAGTCCAGGGCTAGCCACTCCCTTGCTCCCCAGGTCCCCAATAAGACTCCCCACTGGCACAGCTATAGGGTCCAGATCTCAGCCTAGTGGGCAAGCTAAAACCTCCAGCATCCTCTCTGTCCAACCAGTGCTTTGTGTCCCTGCCCAAGTAACTCATACACACACACAGACACACACACACACACACACACACACACACACACACACACACACACACACACACACACACACACACACACACACACACACTTTGAGAAGATATTATATAACCACACAGACACTCCTGGGGAAGGCTGGCACAGGTTATCCAGCTGTGCCCCCTTTTCTCAGACTATACAGAAGTACCAGCTGCTGCCACCCACTAATATTTATCAGCTACTCAAAGGCCCTTAAAAGGGTGTCCAAATATTACTGTGCAATATTATTATCCAATTGGTAAGTGTGACTAAACAGTCAAGGCTTATTAGAGTGACTTGATAGAGGATCACTATATACATGCAATGTAGTCTAGAGATTAAATTATCTCTACACAAAACAACCACAGTTGAAAGGTTTTAAAATATTTAATAAATAATAAAAACTCAAGACAATACTTTTTATTACACAGTGCTAGTCAAGAGTTCAGAGATCACAGAGAAATACTTAAAATAATTCAGTAGTACAGTTCTGACATCACAGAAAAAACACTTAGTCTAATCTTTATAGTTTCTATCTATTTCTAAGAGAAAACACAAGTCTAAGATAAACTTACATATATTGCAAGACAGTGCTGATGAGATGGATGATCAAGACAAAAATGCTTTATGCTCTCTGATTCTCTCTGTTTTTAAGATCACATTCCTGGTTCACATGACATCATTCTTTACACTTCCCTGGGCTCCCAGGCTAACAGAAACTACATTTACATTCTTCACCTTTGGCAGAAACCAGAGCAATAAAGGACATTTATGCATGCAAATTCTGGCCATTAACTCTGGCCTTAAAACAATAGTAAAAATTCCTTCATCTAGACTGGCCGGAGCTGTGTTTACATCAAAGAGTCACAACATGCTTTACTTGGTCAGTAGCCTGCACTGTTGTTACATTATTTTCCAGTTCCACAGGTAATACTATTTTTACCATTTAAGGCAACAAGCCTGTGGTTTATAATAATATTTACAGATGACAGAATTATCTCCAAAATTCTATCTGCTAGGCTGGCAGCCTTCACCCATCTTCACCCAATCTTCACATATCCCCCCCTGGAGAACTCAAGCTAGTTTTTGAAGTGACCCTTGAGAAATGCTGCTTGAGGGAGTTAGGTCTATCTGAGTATACCTTACCCCATTCCCTATCTTGAGAGCCTATCTGCATTGACATTGCTAATCCCAATGCAGTGCTGCATGGACATATCATATGCTTATAACCACAGGCTCCATCTTAGCAACTTGGCATTTTGCTAGCTGGCTCTGTTTAACCATGTTAGGGGGTTGTGTTCTGTCAAAACAGTGAATTTCCTTCCATACAGATAAGGCTGAAGTTTCTGCAGTGCACACACTATGGCTAGACATTCCTTTTCTACAGCTGCATAACATTCCTCCCTGGGTTGGAACCTATAACTGAGATAAACCACTGGGTGCTCTTCCCCCTTTGAAGAAATCTAGCTAAGTACAGCCCCCACCCCATGGTTCAAAGCATCCACCTGCACAACAAATTCTTGGTTGTAATCTGGACTGGCTAACACAGGGGGTCCTCCCAAAGCTTCTTTAAGCTTCTGGAATGCCTGCTCACATGCTGGGGTCCACACTACCTTATGTGGCCTGTTCTTCCTTGTCAGGTCTGTAAGGCGAGCAGCTATGGTACTATAACTGGGGATGAACTTTCTGTAGTACCCTGCTGTCCCTAAAATGCACTGACCTGCTATTTAGTAACAGGTGCAGGCCATGCCCGAATGGCTTCCACTTTGGTAGGTTCCGGCCTTATCTTACCACTCCCCACTCTATGTCCTAGGTAGGAGACCTCTGACATACCCACATGACATTTGCTTGGCTTAATGGTCAACCCTGCCCTCCTTAGTCTGCCCAGCACCTCCCTGACATGCTGAAGGTGCTCTGGCCTAGAATGGCTGTAGATTGCAATATCATCTAGGTAAGAACAGAATAGAATAGAATAGAATAGAATAGAATAGAATAAAATAGAATAGAGCAAGGTCAAACCCTCCTGCTCCTACTAGGATATGATCTACCAGCCTCTGGAACGTCGCTGGCACATTCATCATCCAAAAGGGTATCTTTTTAAACTCATACAAGCCAAAAGGAGTCACAAAGGCTGACTTCTCTCTCGCACTGGGAGTCAAGGTCACCTGCCAGTAACCCTTGGTAAGATCAATGGTTGTAAGATACTTAGCCCCACCCAGCTGCTCTAGGGCCTCATCTGTCCTAGGCATGGGGTAAGCATCTGACTCTGTGTGACTAATTTCCTGTAGTCCACACAGAACCTGGTGCTGCCATCCTTCTTTGGTACCAGCACCACTGGGGAGGCCCAGGAACTGTTGGACTCTTCAATCACCCCTAGTTCCAACATCTCCTGTACCTCCTCCCTAACAGTCTGTTTGACTCTCTCAGGCACTCTATAAGGGGCCTGCCTAATAGGCCTTTGGGATCTTGTATCCATCTGGTGCTGCCCCAGGTGGATAACCCCTGGTTTCCCAGTGAACATGTCCCCTAATTCCTGCATCACTGCTCGGATTTCTCGAATCTGGGTAGGAGATAGCTGCTGGGGCATTGCTACCCTTTCCACTGAGGTGTCAGCCCAAGTCTCTCTGAGGAGATCCGTCCCCAAATCTCCCTTAGACTCCTCCTGCAATCCACTGCAAATGCTCAGCACAAAGGCCTCCCTATCATGGCAAGGTTTCATCAAGATAACATGGTACAGTTTGTGCCCCTGCCATCTGCCTAGGAGTTCTATCATGTAGTTAACATCACTTACCTTTCTTACTGCCTTGTAGGTTCCCTCCCAAGCTGCTTGCAGCTTGTTGTGTCTGGCAGGAATGAGAGCCATTACCTGCTGCCTCACAGCATACTCTCTAGCTTGAGCATTCCTGTCATACCACACCTTTTTCTGTTGTTGGGCTTCTGCCAGGTTCTCCTGGGCCAAGCCCATGAGTTCCCTGAACCTTGTCCTGAGGTTTAGGACGTATGCCACAACAGACTCCTTGTGAGACTTGCACTCACCTTCCCACTCATCTCAAATTAAATCTAGAGGTCCCCTCACCCTATGCCCATACAGCAACTCAAACGATGAAAAACCTATGGATTCCTGGGAAACCTCTCTGTAAGCAAACAACAGATGGGACAAATATTTGTCCCACTCCCTCCTAAACTGATCTGCAAATGCCCGTAGCATGGACTTGATTGTAGAGTTTAACTTCTCAACAAGACCATAGTCTGGGGATGGTAGGGGGTGGTCTTCATTTGCTTCACCCCACAGGATGTCCACAGACAAGCCAGCAGGTCTGACATGAAATTGGCACCTCTGTCAGTCAGTATCTCTTTTGGGAAACCTACCCTGCTGAAAATCTCTAACAACACATTTTCCACCTTCTCTGCCTTAATGGAGGACAAAGCCACTGCCTCAGGGTATCGTGTAGCATAATCCTCTACCACTAGGATATACATTTTCACTGCGGAACTTGGGGTACTCAGAGGGCCCACAATATCCAGAGCTACCCACTGAAATGGCTCCTTAATCACAGGCAAAGGAATTAAAGGAGCTCTCACCTTGTCTCCTGCCTTGCCTATTTTTTGGCACTGCTCACAGGTCCTGCAGTACCTGGTTACATCTCTGGAAATTCCAGGCCAATACAGGTTCTGCATAATATGCATCCTTGTACATCTTATGCCCATATGACCTGCAAAGGGAATATCATGGGCTATGGCTAGAAGCACCAGATGATAGGCTCTAGGCACTACCAACTGCTGTACTCTCTCACCTTGTAACCCTCCCTCAGGGGTCCACTCTCTGTATAGTAACCCTTTATCCCAGCATACAGATTCCCCCGTTCTTTGAGAATCAGGTGCCTCCCTAACTACCTGCCTCAGGCCTTGCAATGTAGGGTCTGAGAGCTGAGCCTGTCTCAACTATCTCCTTGTAACCCTTCCCAGCTCCCCTTCCACAGGAAGTCTGGCATCCTCTGACAGTGGTGCCTCACAGTCAGCCTGGGTACTCCTACTCACCTCTACCTTGGCAGTCACTCTGTCCCAGAGACCATCAGTACCCCCAAGCAACTATGGCTCATCTTCAGTCTCACTGCTATGGGGTAGCTCCCTCCCTGAAGTAACCACCTCACCAGTCTTGGCTGCAAGTATGCAGTCTGTCTGGGTCTCCCTCAGGCTACCAGACTTACCTGCTTGTCTCCAAGCCTGACTACATGTAACTGCACAAACACAAGGTACTGCACTATCAAACTCATTCCCTATCAGGACATCTGCAGGTATATCCTCAAATACAGCTACTTGCTGGCTTCCTTTTCCACCCTCCCAGTCAAGGTGAACCGTAGCCAAAGATATTTGGAATGGGATTCCTCCTAAAGACCTGACTGGAGTCGAATGCCCAGGCAAGTAATGCTCCTCTGTAACCATTGCAGGCTTTGCAATGGTTATATCAGAGGCTGTGTCTCTCTTGGCAATGGCCTCTTTGCCATTCACTACAATAGGATATAACCTCTGGTGTTAGTTTGGTACCATTGTTGTCCCAAGACAACCTACTATTGGCATTTTGTTTTTCCCACTTACTGGCTCCCTCACCTTTTGTTCCTCACCTTGCCTCCGTGGACACCTGTATGCCACATGGCCCCACTGGTTGCATTCAAAACATTTAACCCTAGCCCCTGGATGTGTACCTAGACTAGTGGCTTCCCCTGCTACTGGCAGATTCTGTTGGGGCAGTTTGTTCTGCTCACCATGGGTTCCTTTAGACCCATGAGCAGTACTGGGGGTCCCTTTCCTGTGCAGTGCTGCTCTGCTTGCTAGGTATAGGTCTCCCTTCTTCCCCAACTCATCTGAAGTAGCACATTGTTTATCAGCTAACCAGATCCTCATGTCCTCAGGCAAAGTGCTAAGGGCTTGTTCCCTCACCATAAGGTCTGCCAGCCCTTCAAAAGTGGTGACCTGACATCCACTCACCCACCTATGGAAATAAGTTCTCAGTTCAGCAACATATTCACACACACTTTCATCTGCCTTGTGTCTATACTCACAAAACTTTTTCCTATATGTTTCAGGTGTTAGCTTAAACAATTCTAACAAGTGATTTTTAACAGCAGTATGCTCAAAACATGCAACATCAGACATTTTTGACGAAACACTTACAGCTTTACCATGGAGTAAGGGGGCCAGGAGCAGTACCCAGAGCCTTTGTTCAACACTATACTGTTTGCATACCATCTCAAACATATAAATGAAACTATCAAAATTATCCCCCTCTTTAAACTGCTGAAGAAATTTACTGACCTTTTCTGCTTCTGGGGTCCAGTTATTCCCTTCCCCATTACCTCCATGACTCTGGCAAAGAGTCAGCATTTCCCTCTCATGCCTCCTCTGCCACTCCTTTTCCTTGGCTTCTATCTCCAAATGTCTGGCCTCCAACTCAAGTCTCGTTAGCTCCAGGTGGTTTTTTAAGTCCACTGCAGAAAAGTTGAGCTGTCCATTCTCCGAGGGTATTATATCTCCACTGCCAGTCTGATTGTCCTCCTGGTTGCTGATTTCTGATGCAGCTGTAACTAAGGCTGCAATCAGGTCTGCCTTAGTCAGGTTTCCATGCACCAGTCCCCTAGCCTGGCACATCTCCGCCAGCTAGCTCCTTGTCAGCTTTCCATACTCTTGTGCTGACATGCTGCCTGCTCACCCTGATGAACTAAGCTAACAAAAGAAATAAAACAATTGTGATCTGAACTCTGAGTATTCACTGCATGGCTGATTTAGAGTACAAAACACCTTCAAAGCTCACTGTACACAAGCTACAGGAATTCACTCTAGCCACACCACTACAAGCCAATTAGTATTTGCCAACCAATTAATATGTGGTGTGGATATCCCACCACTGCCAAACAATTAATATGTGATGCCCATGACCTGGCCCAGCAATCAAGGAGCCTCAATCCTCACCAGTAACACCAGTGAGGGGCATCTCATATAGGAGGAAATGATAACAAAATACACACAGTAAAGTGCAATTTCACTTAAGAACACACAGAGATCACAGTCAGTCTGGGGCTGGTTGCTCCCTTGCTCTCCAGGTCCCCAATAAGACTCCCCACTGGCACAGCTATAGGTTCCCGATCTCAGCCTAGTGGGCAAGCTAAATCATCCAGCACCCTCTCTGTCTAACCAGTGCTTCGTGTCCCTGCCCAAGTAGCTGACACACACACACACACACACACACACACACACACACACACACACACACACACACACACACACACACACACACACACACACACACACACACACACACACACACACACACACACACACACACACACACACACACACACACACTTTGAGAAGAGTTTATATAACCACACAGACACTTCTGGGGAAGGCTGGCACAGGTTCTCCAGCTGTGCTCCCTTTTCCCAGACTATACGGTAATACCAGCTGCCACCACCCACTAATATTTATTAGTTACTCAAAGGCCCTTAAAAGGGTGTCCAATTATTACTGTGCAATATTATTATCCAATTGATAAGTGCTACTAAACCATCAAGGCTTATTAGAGTGACTTGGTACAGGATCACTATATGCATGCAATGTACTCTCGAGCTTAAATTATCTCTACACAAAACAGCCACATTTGAAATGTTTTAAAATATATAATAAATAATAAAAACACAAGACAATACTTTTTACTACACAGTACTAGTCAGGAGTTCAGAGATCACAGAGAAATACTTAAAATAATTCAGTAGTACAGTTCTGACATCACAGAAAACACAGTCTAATCTTTCTAGTTTCTAGCTATTTCTAAGAGAAAACACAAGTCTAAGATAAACTTACATAAAGAGCAAGACAGTGCTGATGAGTTGGATGGTCAAGACAAAAAATGCTTAATGCTCTCTGATTCTCTCTGCTTTGAAAATCACATTCCTGGTTCACATTACATCATTCTCCACACTTCCTTGGGTTCCCAGGCTAACAGAAACTACATTTACATTCTTCACCTTTGGGCAGAAACCAGAGCAATAAAGGACATTTATGCATGCAAATTCTGGCCATTAACGCTGGCCTTAAAACAACAGTAAGAATTCCTTCATCTAGACTGGCCGGAGCATTACAGGGTCACAACATGCTTTACTTGGTCAATAGAGTGCACTGCTGTTACATTATTTTCCAGTTCCACAGGTAACACTATTTTTACCATTTAAGACAACAAGCCTGTGGTTTACATTAATATTTACAGATGACAGAATTATCTCCAAAATTATATCTGGCTAGGCTGGCAGCCTTCACCCATCTTCAACCAATCTTCACAAGCAGCATCATAAATTATAAATGAACTGATTAACAGACAGACCTTACAGACATACATGCTTATATCTCAACAGATCACTGCAAAATGGCAGTCTTGCTTGCAGGTGCTCAGTATTTATACACTTGTGCAAGCCCTTAGATATCTTCTTAAAGACATACACACACATATTGATCTACATTCACCTTTACTCATCTTTCATCCAACCAGTTGTCTAAGCTTATTATTCAGTTTAAGGAAACTCAGAAATTCCTATCCAAAAATATCAATGGCCTCAAGAACTATATTTATCTGGACAGACTGCTAGCTCTTTCCATATGCTTAGAGTCTTACAGATGTCTGCATGATGATCCATGTCTAGCCTTATGAGCCATGAACCATCTGACCATCTTTGATATTGCAGTCCTTCACAGAACAAATGGCTCCTCAAATACCCAGTTAAAGGAATTAGACCTTTATTAACAGCTAAGGCACATTGGCTAGGCAGAACCATATTTCAACATATCTCCCACCTCTGGAAGAAACTTCCCCTACAAGACAAAAAGAGTAGCACCCTTGCCACCTTCAAGGTGATTACAGATAATTGGATGGGCAGATTCAAGTTTAACCTTTCTGTCTTGTAAATAACAATAATAATACCATACTTAACAGAAAAGTACAAAAACATTTATAACATCTATATTATAATCTCAAACTCAATCTCATTTTAAGATTTCACCCAACTAACAAAATAACCTCAACAACAACCAACAACCAAAATCTGTGGCGAAAAAATTCAGAATAAAACAAATTGAGAACAACAACCACCACCTCTGAGTTTAGTGACAAAGAAACTGAGCCTTTGAACAGTTTAAAGTTTTACCCTGTTTATAATTCTTCATTATAAAATGTTCAAAACTCGATTTCTATGGCTAAATAAAGTTCAGTGAACTGACATTGCTGTTGCTAATCTGCTTTATTTTGATTACATAAAACATCTCACATGCCTAGCTTGTTCTTTCTCCCATCCATTACTTCATGACATCAGTTATCTTGCTATCTTCACTAGAGTCCATCTCTCATTGTCAGTTCCACCCCCTGCCCTGCCTTGTCTATTACATTCCAAACACTGTCCTCCTCAACCATATTCACCCCTTTTCTTTTCATCACCCCAAATCATGCATCATTCCGTATTGAATTGTGACTTGATTATTCCATGTTCTTCCACTTTTCTTGTAAGCCAGTTGCTCCTGTGTTTGTTTGCTACCTTTGTACCCTCTTATGAGTCATTCTCCTCCTGCTTGCTTTTGCAAATCCCCAAACTAGTCAAGTGCACCAACCATTTCATTGTTGTGTTTAAAGCTGCCAGCCCTCCATCTCTCCACCAAGCTATCCCATGCTCTATGACTGTTATCTGTCCTCACTCTGTCCATAATACATCTAGAATCTTGTCCCTTCCAAAATGTTCCTGGCATCCCCTGGTTCAATGACAATTCTCTCTGTATTACAAAACATTATCATAGTCAGAATCTGTTCTTCCAGAAAATTCATTTAGTCTCACATTTCTTCCATCTTTGGACCCACCAGTAATCTCTTTACTTGCACTTGGGTATGACATATTTTTCCATTTTCTGACCTGCATACCCTCTTTCTTCCTAGCAAATGTCTAAGCAAGATTTCTGTCCCGCCATAGATCTTGGCATCTAAAGTTACCACTACCTGCTTGTTATACTAGGCAACAACAAGGTTAGCTGAAAAGGCAGTTACCTACCACCCCCACCCCAACTATCAGTTGTTCTGTAGTGTATTCTATAGCTATCTACTGGAAATAAAGCCATCTAGAAATTTCAAGTGAGATGCTAGCAATTCGCCTTCTTCTTGCACTGTCTGGACACCATCTTGCTCATTCAGGAATTTATATAAAGCATACATGACTTAATCGAGCTCTTTTTTAAGCATATTATTTCCATTGTAAATGTATTTATCCCTCTTCACTGCCTTTATTTTGCTCTTGTACCTACACATTTTTATGTTTTGCTCAAGGCGCTCTACATTATTCTCCAGCTGAGCAGCATCTGTTCTAAAGGCATGAACTTGTCCATGATGCATTTCATGGACTTCAGCAATATGCTTCATGGTTTTGGTTTCACTTGCTATATCAGCTTGCGTACCTGTTATAAAATGTATTTTGTCCTCCATCATTCCTTCTCCTACATCAATATGCTGCTACTTGGCAACTTCTCTAAGCAAAAGCATGTTTTCTCTCTCCTTCTTGCTTCCTGTTTACTGCCATTTTCATTTTGTTTCCCTCAGTTCTAGACAGAGCTCTTCAGACGTCTAATTATCTGCCTTTTCACACCAGAGTTCACAGATCAGCCAAGTTCAGCACTTTGGCAGTTTTATTAGGCCTTTATTGCTATATACACATTTTGGTTATGGTTCATTTGACTGAAAGTTCATTTCATGTAAAAAGAGAAAAGCAGTGGTTCATTTGGTCTAAGCTACAAATGACTTAATCACATTTGATTGAAAACTTTATCAGCTGATAGAAAATTAGCTGATTAGCCATTGTGCTGGACAGGTTTGGTTTGAAGGGATTATTATTCAAATTATTAGTAATCATTATTAGTTCTCTCCAAAGCTGACTTTTAAGTTGTACCTTCATGGAGCTGGTTTATGTGCACCATCAGTGACTAAATGTGTAAGGAATATTCACTTTTCTCCATGGTTGTGTGACTGTGAAGTTGTTATATTTAAGTTAGGAGGTGTGGGTGGGTGCATGGGAGATTCTCCCTGCATAAAAGCTTTCAGAAATATATTTATTGTGTGATATTGTCAGTGAAATAAATTTTACTGTTTTGTTGTTTAGATCTAATGAGTTTTCAACTAGATGAAGTATTGCTTTTTGTAGACAAAATGAACTATCAAAGGAACCAAAATCATATATATATATATATATATATATATATATATATATATATATATATATATCATATATAGGTTTACCATCAAAATGCTGACCGTCACATCGTCGACATCTGCGAACTCCGAACTCTGACTACTGAAAAACTCAACCACCGTTATTCTGAACAGCAAAATCTTGCCCCCTTTTTGACCCATGTTAGCACTTGTTTTTAGATGTGGAGCAGTCAGAAATGCTGCCATTCAGTTTTATTTTAGCCGTCTGAAATTCTGGCAGTCTGGATTTTGTGGAAATGTGTTGATGATGTGCACATTCAACTATGTGCAGTCAACATTTTGATAGTAAACCATATATATATATATATATATATATATATATATATATATATATATATATATATAGATTCATATCACTTCATTGAAAGACCATTTCACTGACACCCATTTCACTGAGACCAAATCACCTAAAGTTCATTTCACTGAAAGTTAATTTCAACTAAAACTCATTTCACTGACAAGTAGTACTCTAACGCATGTCAAAGGTATATGTCCTTTTCCCCACTGTAGTGCGATCCTGGTGTTAGTATGTATAGTTGGGGGGTATGGAGGGCACAGACCTCCACATTGGGGGTGTGTGGGGGGCATAGCCCCCCACTTAATTTGGTTTTCTGTTGTCTGGTTTTGTTTTACATTATTTGGTAAAACCAAACTATGTGGGGGGCTTTGCCCCTCACACACCCCCTAAGCTCTCAATAATAATCTGTCTAAGCAACAGAGACCTCCAAAGCAGAAATGCAAGCAACCTTCATCCCCCAACACAACCCAAATGACACACAGCCCACAGACTCAGTGTTCCACTCAACCACAGCCAATAAGGCAAAACAAAGTACCCAACACACTAGTCATAGGTGACTCTATAGTCAGGCACACTGATGTCCCACTCACCAGGCTAAACAAGGAGAAGGTTACTGTCAGCTGCCTGTCGGGTGCCAGGATCCACCACATAACCCACACACTCAGGTCACTCCACAACAAGTACAAATATGACTCTGTCATTGTCCATGTTGGTGTGAATGACCTGAGACATACCTCCCTGGACTACATGAAAAGAGACATGGAAGAGCTCTCCGATCTTGTAGCCCAGACAGGTATGACCCTAGCCCTGAGTAGCATTCTGCCATCACTCAGAATGATGCCGCAGTACAAGGACAAAATGATTGACTTCAACAATTGACTAAGCTTCTGGTGCCATTCTAAAGGGATCCAGTATCTGTCTGCCTGGGATGACATGGTTAACAGACCACGATGCTTTGCCAGAGATGGCCTGCACCTGTCACCCCTGGGATTCCGGATACTGGTTAAGGTTCTTGCCGCACTTATAGTGCCTTTTTTAGGCAAGGTTCAAATGACAAATTCACCATTGTAACAGGAACAGGCAAGCAAAAACTGAGGGTGATGCTACTCAATGCTAGAAGTCTAATCTCAAAATGCACTCACTCGAAGCACTCCTTAAAATGGAAAACATCGATATCTGCGCAGTGACTGAGACCTGGTTCAAGGCTCCAGAGAGCATTCCTGCCCTACCAAGCTATAACTCATACCACACTTTTCAGCCATGTAACCTGGACTGGAACACCAAGGGTGGAGGTGTGTCAATATTCATTAAAGATATCCACACCTCCAGGCTAGTTGCTCAGCATAATGCATCCGAGGTTATCCAAGTGCAACTAACACTGGGCAAAACTGCAATCCAAATTGTAGCTTGCTGCAGATCACCCACCATGCCCCAGGATTCCCACTCCTCTTTTCTTGATGTCCTTGAAAATATTAGGGTTCAACCAAACACCCTAATAATGGGTGATTTCAACTACCCCATCATTAACTGGGAAAACTACTCATGTACCAACTCCTTTGCTCAACGCTTTCTGGAATTCATAAACTCCAATGCCCCTCACCAGGGGCAACAATATCCTAGATCTAGTCATTACCAATGTGAGTGACTGGTGATCCACACCTGAAGTCAACGTCTCATTGGTCCGATCCGACCATAAGCTAATTACCCTAGATATCCACATCCTGCCCCCACCCCCCCATTAAGGAAACCATGGTAAAACATTTCACCAAAGCCAACTTCATGCTTCTTAAGACAGAAGTGGTGAACTGCATGACACCCATGCAGATGGGCAGTACAGTTACGACTACTGAATCCTACACAATTGCATTTTATAAGCACTTACATGAGAGCATGTATCGTGCTATCCCAAGCAGAAACAAGATGCTATCCTCCAGAAAAAGGAAGCCAGTCTTGTGGTCCCCTACCATAAACAAACTGTACAACAGAAGGAAGAAACTGTTGCAAAAGAGAGTAAAATCCCATGAGTGGAGGAGCTCCCTGGTCAGCCTCAGTAAGATGTTGCGATCCCTGATAAAATCCTCCAAAGCTAGTTACAAAAACAAAATTGCCACTGATTCTAAAGACAACAACAAAGCATTCTATAGCTATGTCAAGAATCTCAATGGCAACACTCAGATCTGCTCTGAGTTACAGCACAATGGCACTAAATATACAGACCCAACTGATATTACCAACATCCCGGAAGATAGGTTCAGTGCTAACTTTACCCCCCTCTCACCCCCTAAAGAGCCCATCTCTATACTGGAAGAATGCAAAATTCCTGACATCACAGCTGCACAGGTAAAAACCACACTTTCCAAAGCCAAGAACACAGCATCCGTGGGACCAGACAACATCCCAGGCTGCATTCTACATGAACTACAAAATGAGCTGGCACCCCACCTAAGTACCATGTTCAATCATAGCCTCACCTCAGGCTTTGTGCCTGCTGAATGGCGCACAGCAATGGTTATCCTACTCCACAAGGGGGGAGCCACCACGGACCCCGGGAACTACCACCCCATTAACCTGACAAGCCTGGTCTGCAGGGCCATGGAACGTATTATCATGGAACTTATAAACAAAGACATTGGTAATCTCCAAACTCTGGACCCCACCCAGTTCGTGTTTGTAAAAGGCAGATCATGTCTCCTAAACCTGATAGACTTCTTTGAAGCAGTCACCAAAGCCGTTGACAAGGGTAAGGTGGTTCACACAGCCTATCTAGATCTTGCCAAGACTTTCAACACCATCCTCCACTCTGGAATTATAGATAAACTCACTAAACTAGGTATAAATCCCTATGTCACAAGATGGGTGGCCAACTGGCTCACTGACAGAACCCACACTTTGAAAGTAACAGACTCCAAATCCGACTTCAGACCAGTGACAAGTGGAGTACCACAGGTTTCAGTCCTGGGTCCTCTCCTGTTTGGTATCTACTTCTCTGAAGTACAGGCTAACACAGAAGGTCTTTGGCTAATGAAGTTCGCAGATGACTGCAAACTAGGAGCCATAATCGAAACTCCTAATGATGTGGACATCCTACAAAAGGGCCTCACTGAGACAGATGCCTGGTGTCAAAGCCATGGCCTCAAGCTCAATGCCAAAAAGTGCATTGTCATCCCCTTTGGTAAAAACTCTGTACCCATGAACTACAACATAGGTGGTAGTATACTTAACACTGAAAGTGTGATAAGAGACCTTGGGACACAGGTGAACAGTAGCCTCTCCTTTGATAATCACATCGCCACAGTAGTCAGGAAATCCTTCTACATGGCACACGTCATTGCAAAAGTTTTCTCATCCAGAAAAAAAGAGGTCATTGTTCCCCTCTGCTCATCACTCATTAGACCCATTATAGAGTACAATGACCCTTTTGGTATGTACCTCACAAGAAATCTACAACAACTGCAAAGGCCGCAGAAATACCTCACAAAGAGGATTACTGGTCTCAAACAGATACTCTACGCAGACCGTCTCAAAAAACTCCAGCTCTACTCCATTGCATATCGCCTACTCAGAGGTGATCTCTGCCTAACATACAAAGCTATGTCAAACCTAGAGCTGTTGGACATGCTCCACTTAAAGAAATCCCAATCCCTCCGAGCTACACGCTCTAGGGACCTAAACCTTGTCACCACAAAAAACAGAACATGCCGGAGGGATAGATTCCCATCCCAGAGACTTCCCATACTCTGGAATAAACTACCTATCTATATCAAACAAAGCTCCTCATTAGCACTCTTCAAGAAAAATCTTGATGATTGGATGGGAAATAGGGAATTTACCCCGGGGATCACTTCTGTGGCTCTGCTCAATAGTGGCACAGGAAAATAATTTTCTTGGGTGGCAAAAGCCAGGGTACCTTTTTGGCTGGCTTGTATAGACCCCAGGGCCGATAGCCTTGTACCTACCTATGAAACTATGAAGGAGGTAAACAAACCTTATCTTAATACATACATAGATTCACTAAGTTTCTTTTTTTAAACTAAGATGATTATCACTGACTGCTATTTACCTTTTTATTTTTTCACTCTCAGAATCACTTTGCACATCTACCTGCCTAACACTGGGACAAAATATTACCACTTCTGGTAAATTTACTGCAAAGTAAAAGCAGGTACTTATAGCAGTCAAAACTGCTCAACTTTAATTAGTAATTTATTCCCACAAATTAGTTACACTGTGTTGTGCTATTGTTTTTAAGAATGAGCTACAGCTAATGAGTCCAAGTTCAAAGGCTCATTTGCTCCCTTAAGCTTTGTTTGTTTTTCTTTGATGAGTAGATCATCACTCTGTTTGGGCTTCTACAATGACAGAATGCTCTTAACTCTTGTTAATCTATAATGAACAGCTAGTGACATAAGGAATGAACAGTAGGGATTATGTCTGCAGGCCCCCATTCAGGAGTTCACTCCAGAACTACTGAGGTGCTTGTGATAGAGTTAATGAAGCCTGAACCCTGAAGCATGGCTTGGCAATCTGCTCACTCATCATGTCTCATCATCTCAAGATTCTACTCACAGTGATGTCATAGGAGTATACATGTTTCTATATGATGTCATCACACATGTCTGTCACACTTCTCACACATGTGCTGGTTAAGTGATTCACTCTTAGCAGTCACACGATGACAGTCTCTACATTATTTCCCTGCCATCCCTTCATGAAATTGTCATCACAGCTCAAAATGCTTTATAGTTTGTGACCCTATGACCCAAGGCTGTTGCTCAATTTGGGTTGCAATGAGGCCTAGATTTACTGTGGTTTCTTACTGACAGGCCAGTGACTGAAAAGAGTGAAGAATACAAAATGCTCATTTGAAATGTTCTTTCTAATGACTTAAGATATTAAGCTACATGGCAAACGAAGGTTGCAGGCTTGAGAGAAGTAGCAAAAGATAGCTTTTTTGTCACTGTAAAATTATTTACCTGGACTCCAGCAATGGACAGCTCCTTTATTTCTGTCATTGTAATATGCATTTACATGGACTTCAGCATTGGACAGCTCTTAGTTACTGGCTGAAATTTATTTCAGTTGTCATAGCATAGAATAGAAATTTAAAAGCTCAGCTATTCCACAGGCCTTATTTCAGCAAATAAAAGCCACTGCATGGTGGCAAAAAATGCATAACTTTTATGTTCTAGCAAATTTAGCAAAACAAAACTTATTGACTCTAGCTTTCTTTCATCTGCCACATTATATCTGAAGTCCTAATGCATATATACCTTAAACTAGAATGCTTTATTTTCATACAGACATCCTAGAGGCTTTTGAATTTAGAAAATACAGGTGAAGATGTATTTCATTACAGGCTGCTATAATAATCGTTGAAGTGGGACATGATGCATAGTCTGTAGAACCTTTTAAAAATACATTTCTTGGTGGCTACAGGACAGGAATCAGTAACTTCCAGCTTGATTTTAAAGGAAACAGAATTTTAAAATGGGCTGAGTCTGTAATTGGCTGTTGTTTGATCACTGTTCTAACCAGTGAACAAATCTAACTGAATAAATAAATAAATAAGCAAACAAATAAATAAACATTGCAGTTTCTGAATACACATCTATTAAAATGAAATAGTACTAGAAAAGGCTTGAGTTATGCACATGCATACAAATGAAACATCAGACTCATATTCTTCCTTTTGATTATGTATCGGTTGAAGACCAGGCCCCCTTGTCAGTTCCTTTTACTTTCAGTAGCCTTCCATTTTCAAGATTAAAGCAAAACATCTTCCTGAAATGTCCTACTAAGGCAAGTAATTCCAGAGAACCACCATCTTAACAGTTTATAGGTTCATAGGTTCATAGGTTCATACTAGGCTATCTGCCCTAGGGCATTTATAAGCCTAGCCAGAGTGTGTATGACTTTCGCTACTCATTTTAAATTAATTTTGCTATGCCCTTTTTCGAGGTTAGTATACTGTGCCTCTGTCTAACAGTGACACAGAAGTGATACCCGGGGTAAACCTACGATCTCCCATCCACTCATCAAGATTCCTCTTGAAGAGAGTCAATGAGGAACTCTACCTAACCTGGACTGGGATTTTATTCCAGAGTGAAGGGAGCCTCTGGGTTATGAATCTGTCCCTCCAGCATGTCCTATTTATTTCAGTGCTGAGGTTCAAGTCCCTCGAGCACGTAGCTCGATGGGATTTGGATTTTCTGAGGTGCAGCATGTCCATTAATTCCGGGTTGGACATGGCTTTATACATCAGGCACAGATCGCCTCTGAGCAGGCGGTATGCCACTGAGTAGAGCTGGAGTTTCTTTAACCGGGCAGCATACGGCATCTGTTTGAGCCCCTTGATTCTCTTGTTGAGGTACTTTTGGGGTCTTTCCAGTTGCTGCAGGTGTCTGGTAAGGTACATCCCAAAAGGGGCATTGTACTCAATTATGGGCCTGATGAGGGATGAGTAAAGAGGCATGATGACCTCCCCTGATCTAGATGTGAATCCCTTCATGATTAGGTGGGCTATATAAAATGTTTTTCTAACCACTTTGGCCACGTGGTTGTCAAATGAGAGATTGCTATCAACTTGGGTCCCCAGGTCCCTAATTACTTCTTCTGTACTTAATGGATTACCACCTATGTGGTATTTGTGGGCACTTTGTTTTTGCCAAAGGGGATGACTATACACTTTTTGGCGTTTAGCTTGAGGCCATGGCTCTGGCACCAGTTGTCTGTTTCTATGAGGCCCTTTTGGAGGATGCTTGTGTAGGCTGGAGAGTCTATTATGGTGCCCAGTTTGCAGTCATCTGCGAACTTGGTCAGCCACAGTCCTTCCGTGTTGGCCTGTACCTCCGAGAAATATATACCGAACAAGAGAGGTCCCAGGACTGAGCCTTGTGAGATGCCACTTGTAACTGGTTTGGAGTCTGACATGACTCCAGCTATTCTAACCATGTGGGTTCTGTCCTTGAGCCAGTTTGCAACCCATCTAGTGACATAGGGGTTTATATTTAAGCTGGTGAGCTTATCTATAATGCCTGAGTGGGCTATTGTATCGAAGGCTTTTGCGAGGTCCAGGTAGGCTGTGTGGACCACCTTCCCCTTGTCAATGGCCTTGGTGACTGTTTCAAAGAAATCGACCAGGTTTAAGAGGCAAGATCTGCCCTTAACAAAGTCGAACTGGGTAGGATCCAGTGTCTGTAGGTCCCCAATATCTTTATTTATAAGGTCCATGATGATCCTTTCCATAGCTTTGCAGACCAAGCTAGTGAGACTTATGGGGCGATAGTTTCCAGGATCCGTTGAGGCACCACCTTTGTGGAGAGGGACTACTGTTGCTGTATGCCACTCTTTGGGTACATATCCTGTAGTAAGGCTGAGATTGAACAGTAGTTTTAGGTTTGGGTTTAGCTCTTCTTGGAGTTCATGTAGGACGCAGCCCGGGACACTGTCTAGTCCCATTGATGCTGTGTTTCTTGCTTTGGAGAGGGCAGCTCTTACCTGAGCATCTGAGATGTCAGGGGGGCAGCAGTCTGCTGGGATAGATATTAGCCCTTTTGGTGGTGGGGGGAGAAGTTTGCGCTGAACCTGTCAGCTAGGATGTTGGCAATGTCTGTGGGTTCGGTGTATTTTTTGTCATTTTGGACTAATTCTGAGCATATCTGGGAATTCCCACCCATGTTCCTAACATAACTAAAGAAAGCCTTGTGATTATCCTTAGTGTCTTGTGCAATTTTTCTCTCTAAGTTGGCCATAGACGATTTTATGAGTGCCCGTAGTTTTTTTCTAATACTGATCAGAAATGCCTTCCCTTTTTGGGATTTTGCTCTATCATGTAGTAGCTTCCTCCTTCTATTGTATAGTTTGTTTATGGCTGGGGTCCACCATACAGGACGTCTGCCTTTGGAGGATTGGGTCTTGGTTTTATTTGGGATTGCATGATCCATGCATTCCTGAAGGTGTTCATAGAATGAGTTTATAAAGGATTTTGCGGTCTGGGCTATATTATCCACAAGCCCGGGGGCTTTGAAGGATTTCACCTCGGTTTTGAGGAGTGTGAAATTTGCTTTTGAGAAGTTTTTCACTGTGGTTTTCTGGGCATGGGGTGGGGTTGGGATGTGAATATCCAGTGAGATTAGTTTATGGCCTGATCTTACCAGTGAGGGATACACTTCTGGTCTGGAGCATAGAGTCCCCATGTTGGTGATGATCAGGTCCAGTATGTTTTCCCCTCTTGTGGGAGTGGTAACAAGTTGTTCCATAGCATTTGAGTTTATAAATTCTAGGAACCTTTGGGCTAGGGTGTTGGAGCTAGAATAATGCTCCCAGTCTATGGTTGGGTAGTTGAAGTCACCCAATATAATGGTGTTTGGAGAGACCTTCATATTTTCCAGTGTTCTCAGGAAGGCCAAGTGGGGTTCCTGGGTTTGGGAGGGTCGTCTGTAGCAGGCTATAAACTGGAAGGCAGTTTTACCCACTGTTAGTTGCACATGGATAGTCTCTGATGCTTTGTGCTGTGACACCAACCTGGAGGTGTGGGTTAGTTTAGTTTAGGCCTTAGCAGTAATGCTAGTAATGTGTTGAATAAATCTGAATGCACTAAATCTGCATTCCTGCATATATTCAAACAAGTAATGCTTTTACAGAATTTGAACTCAATGGATATCTGCAATCTGTACTGTTCTGGCCTGAAATAAATTTCTGTTTAAAATATCCAGCCTTAACTATAGGGATAGCCTGCTGTCCTTCCATAACACAGGTTGTTCTCTTTATGAATGTTACTAGCAGTAATTCTTTCATGGACAGGTTTGATAACTTTTTTCAAAAAAAGGTTCTTTAGGCCACAGAAATGTTACAACATTTAACTATGCAACAGTTTACTTCATAGATTATTACTAGGCTAATAGCCTCTGAGACTCATTTTAAACCAAGCTAATTAACCTATGTGAGAATCAAACTTAGCACCTTGTGTCTGTAAGGTAAACTCCTTAATTATTATGCTACCCCTCCCTCATAAAATGCAAGCACCTCAGTCTCTTCTTTTATTGAGGCTACTGCATCAACATAGTAAATTATTTGTCAAACTAGAAGAGGTAAAACATATTACTTTTGTAGTATGTTATATTCTGATTCTTTGTCTTCTTTTCTCGGTTAGGGGTCGCCACAGCAGATCATCTGTCTGCTCATGAGTGGCAGTGGAGTTTTACGGTGTTGAGTTCCCAGCCTAGCACCCAATCTTCCACAGAAGGCACATACACTCATACCTAGGGTCAATTTAGAGTGTCCAATCCATCTACTGCATGTCTTTTGGGATGTGGGAGGAAACTGGAGCACCCAGAGAAAACCCACACGAACACAGGGAAGACATGCAGACTCTGCACAGAAGGCACCCCAGCCGAGAATCGAACCAGAAAACCTTTTGCTGTGAGGCGACAATGCTAACCGCTGCACCATGTTTAACTTTTTATTTTTATGTCTCACAAGGTTTAAATATTGAAACAGCAAAAAAGTGTCTTATACCTCCTAAGGACTCAGCAAACACAGGTAAAGAAATAATGATAGTAAATAAGTTGTTGAGTCTTCCACGAAACAAACCTGAGGAAGCGTGCAGGTGGCACGAGAAAGCGCTTATCTCCTTTTTATGTTATGCTGAAATAAAGAGTTTGCAATCCAGTCAAGAGTCCGGTTTGTTTCGTGGAAGACTCAACAACTTATTTACTATCATCAAGGTTTAAATATTCAAACATTATGAAAAAAATAACATCTTCCTTAAAAAGCAAAGTATGGCAATTTGTGCACATAAATGTAACTCTGGGTTTGATTCTCTGTGTCCATTTTTAAGGGTATAACTGATGAAATTACTTAACTGGACCATGTTTCTGATAATCTCTGAAAAATATGTAATTGTCTAATGAGTTTATCTGGTTGACAAATACATTTGTAAAATTAAACACAAGTAAATTATCATGCATTTACATCACAATGAACACAGTCTTCAAATAATATATGAACAAATTCACATAAAACTGCTTAAGTAAGAAATGTTATTGAACGTTTAACTACTTTAGATAATATGACTTGGATTTTCTGAAGCATGCTTCTGCACTTGTTTCTTTAGTTCAGTAATGACACAAATTAATATGTTACAAGGTAACAGCTTTGCATCTGTTTTTTTGTGAAGAAAGATATTTGCTAGGGAGGGGATGGGATGGGGGCTTCAGAGAATGTATTCTAACAATCACAGTGTGTGCTGTCCCAGAGCTTCACAACTAATTTTAGGTTTGACGCATGGAACAAGGGCTGATAAATTCTAATGAATATAAATTGCAGCAGAGAAAGGATGAGTGAGTTTCCTAATATGTACCTGTTGTATGAAAATAGTTCGATTAGCAGGGATACGGTAACAAATCAATGTCACTTTAATTCCTTTTGCATCATGATTTCATCAAAATATTAATTTCATATGCTTAAAATAGGTACAGTCAGACACATGATCTATAAAATATAAGAAAAGCACTCAGGCATAGCGACAGTTCATTGGGTTGTACTGATTCAGATTTAATTTGAAAGTTTACCTAATTCTAAAGCCAGTGTCATTTAACTGTCTCTGATAAAACATAATGCAGTATTAAGAACCTTGTTCTGAAACACGGTGCTTTTCTTGCCCCTTCATTCTATTGTTCAAGTGCTGATTTCAGCTTACAAGTTTTTAAAAAGACCTGACCCATTAGGAACTATGAAGAGTACATTCAGCTAGCCAATCACTTGGTTAGTGAGAAAGCAACAGTTCTCTGTAGTAAACAATACTAAATATGCAGGAGAAAAGTATACGTGAATTGGTCTTCTTTGCCTATTCATTTTTAATAAATTCACAAATTGAATTTGATAGATAGTTATTAGGCATGCAGTCCAGGAGATCATTGAACAGCCTAGCTCAAATTCATGAAAGTGCAGTCGAGCTAAGTAACTTGCTCAAGGTCACATACAGCAGGCTGAGAGAATCAAACCCAGGACCAAAGGAGGCAGCTCATTAAAAGTACATACTCTTAATCCTCAGCAATGACTGCCAGTCAAGAACATGGAGCAAGTAGTCTCTTCATATGTAGCTTTACATGTTGCAGGAGGCAAGACAGATGACTATTACAGACATGTGACTGGGGGGGGGTGCACTTCTGATTATATAGCATAACTGAAACATATGAGGGGGGTTGTACAATTGATTATATAGCATAGCTGAAACATATGAGGAGGTTGTACTACTGATTATATAGCATAGCTGAAACATATGAGGGGGTTGTACTACTGATTTTATAGCATAGCTGAAACATATGAGGGGGTTGTACTACTGATTATATAGCATAACTGAAACATATGAGGGGGTTGTACTACTGATTATATAGCATAGCTGAAACATATGAGGGGTTTGTACTACTGATTATATAGCATAGCTGAAACATATGAGGGGGTTGTACTACTGATTATATAACATAGCTGAAACATGTAAGGGGATTGTACTACTGATTATATAGCAGAACTGAAACATATGAGGGGGTTGTACTGCTGATTATATAGCAGAGCTGAAACATATGAGGGGGTTGTACTACTGATTATATAGCAGAGCTAAAACATATGAGGGGTTTGGACTACTGATTATACAGCAGAGCTGAAACATATGAGGGGGTTGTACTACTGATTATATAGTAGAGCTAAAACAGATGAGGGGGTTGTACTACTGATTATATAGCAGAGCTGAAACATATGAGGGGGTTGTACTACTGATTATATAGTAGAGCTAAAACAGATGAGGGGGTTGTACTACTGATTATATAGCAGAGCTGAAACATATGAGGGGGTTGTACTACTGATTATATAGCATAGCTGAAACATATGAGGGGGTTGTACTACTGATTATATAGCAGCGCTAAAACAGATGAGGGGGTTGTACTACTGATTATATAGCATAGCTGAAACATATGAGGGGGTTGTACTACTGATTATATAGCATAGTTGAAACGTATGAGGGAGTTGAACTACTGATTATATAGCATTTCTGAAACATATGATGGGGTTGTACTACTGATTATATAGCATAGCTGAAACATATGAGGGGGTTGTACTACTGATTATATAGCATAGCAGAAACATATGAGGGGGTTGTACTACTGATTATATAGCAGAGCTGAAACATATGAGGGGGTTGTACTACTGATTATATAGCAAAGCTGAAACATATGAGGTGGTTGCACTACTGATTATATAGCAGAGCTGAAACATATGAGGGGGTTGCACTACTGATTATATAGCAAAGCTGAAACATATGAGGGGGTTGTACTACTGATTATATAGCATAGCTGAAAGATATGAGGGGGTTGTACTACTGATTATATAGCATAGCTGAAAGATATGAAGGGGTTGTACTACTGATTATATAGCATAGCTGAAACATATGAGGGGGTTGTACTACTGATTATATAGCATAGCTGAAACATATGAGGGGGTTGTACTACTGATTATATAGCATAGCTGAAACATATGGGGGGGTTGTACTACTGATTATATAGCATAGCTGAAACATATGAGGGGGTTGTACTACTGATTATATAGCATAGCTGAAACATATGAGGGGGTTGTACTACTGATTATATAGCATAGCTAAAACATATGAGAGGGTTGTACTACTGATTATATAGCAGAGCTGAAACATATGAGGGGGTTGTACTACTGATTATATAGCATAGCTGAAACATATGAGGGGGTTGTACTACTGATTATATAGCATAGCTGAAACATATGAGGGGGTTGTACTACTGATTATATAGCATAGCTAAAACATATGAGGGGCTTGTACTACTGATTATACAGCATAGCTAAAACATATGAGGGGGTTGTACTACTGATTATATAGCATAGCTAAAACATATGAGGGGGTTGTACTACTGATTATATAGCATAGCTGAAACATATGAGGGGGTTGTACTACTGATTATATAGCAGAGCTAAAACATATGAGGGGGTTGTACTACTGATTATACAGCATAGCTGAAACATATGAGAGGGTTGTACTACTGATTATATAGCATAGCAGAAACATAATGTTAAGAGGTGCAATGTGGTTCATTTTGTTAAGGAGGACTACAGAAAACAATGTCTGTACTTCTCTCTGTTTTTAGGTTTCTGTGAAGGACCTACTAAGCAAAAATGTATTTATAGAGAAGACCAGGTGAAGAACAATCAGAGCTTGCTGACTTGCTTGGAATCATATAATACATATATGTAGGATGGGGGAATGAAACCCATAGCTGCTATATCTGTGTCATTTGCAGCACTTTACTTGAGTAAGTATGTAATGTTATATTAGTATGAATGGCAGAAGGGAGTTATGTTGGGCAGAACTACATTGGAAAGGTACCCGCGAGTCACTAGCACAGGCTATGTACACAGCACATTAAAGTATATGCAGTAATATAAGACGTAGGCTATGATTATAAGCATGCACTAAATCTTACATTGCAGTCTTGCATTTAAATCTCTTTATCTTCAAATGCATATTATGCAACTCCAAGAAAGCAACTTAATTAGACCAAGAGAAGGTCACCAAAGAAATGGAAATGGGAAAATGGTTCACACCGCCTACCTTGACCTGGCCAAGGCATTTGACACAATACCCACTCAGGTATTCCTAACAAACTCAAGAGGTTAGGTATAAACCCTTATGTTATCCAGTAAATAGCCAGCTGGCTCACTGACAGGACCAAGGAAGTTAGTAATGGGAAGGCCACCTCTAGAAAAAGGCCAGTCACAAGTAGACTGTCTTACAGATCAGTCTTGGGACTCCTCCTTTTCATATTTACTTCTCTGAAGTCAAGGTCAATTTCAAGGACCTCTGACTGACCAGATTTGCAGACAATTGCAAAAAAAGGAGCAGTCATACAATCCCCCACTGACACTAATGTTCTCCAGGAAGGGCTGACACAGAACAATAACTTGTGTCAGAGCCATGTACCAAAACTAAATCCAAGAAATGCATAATATTATCCTTTTGGAAGTCATCCACCTGTGGTAACTATCATATTGCAGTACACCCCTAAGAGTTGACCCAGTAGTTAGGAACTTGGGGACACATGTAGACAGCAGTCTAACCTTTGACCATCACTTGTCTACAGCAGTGAGGAAACCATTGTATGTTGTGCAACTTATAAACAAAGGTATGTCATCTAGGTCCAAGGAAGTCATTGTTCTACTATGTTCAGCATCCATCAGACCTATCATTGAGTGCAACTAACCAGGCACATCCAGCAAATGAAATGTCCATAGAGGTTCCACACTATAAGAATACAGGGCATAAGCAACATGTCTTGTGCAGACTGCCTCTAAGCCCCATCCCTGTATTCGGTGTCCTACTGGTTGTTGAGGGGAGAGGTATGTATGGTATACAAGGCATTATTGGACCCCACCCTTGTGGGCCTACATCATATCCACAAAAAAAAAAAAAAAAAAAAAACAGCAAAGAATTACCCATTCTAAAGACTTATACCTTGCCTGCGATATAAATAGGACCTGTTGGAGAGACAGGTATGTATCCCAGAGACTACCTCATTTCTGGAACAGGCTCTTCATCCATGTGATATAGAATTCCTCCCTAACCCAATTCAAGTGTAACTTGGGCAATTGGATGGAGAACAGGAAATTCATCCTTGGTTTGGCAAAAATGTCTCTAATGGACACAGGCAGCCTGTAAATGGTTCATCTCCTATGTTCCTGCTTGCAAATATTTCATCTCTCAAGCTCCTGGTTACACTTATCACTGGTACCAGAACTTGTCAGAGATTTGGAATGCATGGATAGGCATAAAAAGGCCCTTTGTGGTCGTTAGACTAGTACATACCTATGAACCTATGAACCAATGTTGTCAAATAATGTTTAGATCTTCTGGGCCTTACCCATTTGTCAAATAAAAATCAAAATAACAGCGAATAAAATAATGACATATGATATGCTGGAGGGTTTAATGAGGATATTTAGATTTTTGGAAAAAGAGGGGCTATGGATTCTGCAAGCAGAAATGGTAAGTCTGCTACCAATTGACTGAGATACACTGACTTTCAGCGTCTCCCCTGAAAAGAGGCCACTAGCCTTGTGGGACTAACCCTGCTAACAAAGAATAAATAAATAAGATATTACAGGTTCTCAGAAAAGGAAAAACACAGAGATGGTAGAGAAGCTCTTCAGAACATAGTCACTAGTTCCTATCATGGCATATAGAACTGAATCTATGCAAAATGACTTGCGGTTTGAAGTTTCCATTCACTAACAGAATGTAGATATAATAAATATTCCCATATTACAAATTGGAATATTACAGAAAAGCTGCTTGAAACTGCATTTCAAAAACCAGGAAATTTAAATATTTATTTATTTACATTTGTTTACCAGGAAAATCTGACTGGGCCAGAAGCCCATGTTCAGCTGAGGCCCAGGGAGAAAACAGAAATTTAAGCAAAATGCAATAATTAGATAGTACAATAGTATACATATAGTAAGATGCAGAATACACATCATCCAATTTTATTTTATTTATTTATTTCTTTTACATTTGTTTACCGGGATAGTCTGACTGGATACATGTCCATTTTCAGCGGAGGCCCGGGGAGAAAAGCTCCACATAGTCAAGCATTCAAAAGGTTACACAAGAAGTTAGGAAATTAGTTAGTCTATATAAAAAGCATTCAATACTGTTTCCTACTAGATACAAGTTCAAAAAAGAAAATCACTCAAGCATTTCAGTAAAGATCACTGCGAGAATAATAAAATTAGTACTGCGAGCATATTAAATAATACTTATGAACAAATGAGATTTCCTTTATATTTTTTTATGAGCCGTAGTAACATGGTGGAGAGGGAGAAAATGAGGTAAGAAGGGGACAGTATGGTGACAGAGTTATAGATATCTTTTCTGTCATAGAAGCTGCTAGAAATTGTTTGACAGGAATAGCATATCAGAAATACAGGAACAGATGAACCAGAAAAACTTCCAAATATTTTTCCCAAGTAATAGTGCATCTGAAATACAGAAAGAATTTGCAGAAGCAGTTACAATATGGTGGGGTTTTCAACCAGTGTGCCATGGCAGACTGGTTTGCCTCAAGTGGTCAACAGGTGTGCCACAAGATTTTTTTTTAAAAGATACCTTTTTAAAACTTAAGGATTACTTCACTCCCTTGTTGTTGCTGCCACTGAAAATGCCCATCCACAATCCACCTAAAGCCACTTTGCCTCCATTTTATTTTGATTTAAGTAAATACAAGAATTATCACAAAGGCAACATACTGTGGCACAGATGCTCTGTCTAGCCCGAATACACATTGGTACAAAACACAATGCTGCCATCTTGGCTGTGCTCAAGGACAATAGGCCCCATATTGGTGGAGGGACTAGCAATTGACATAACTTGTCCTGAATCAGCATTTGTACAGATGGTGCCCGATCTATGTCATGAAGTTTAAAAGGATTTGTTACACTGGCTCAAAAAAAGAATCCTAGAATTATTTGTACTCATTGTTTTTTCACAGGGAAGTACTAGTGTCAAAATCATTGGTACCCAAGCTGAAAAATGTACTAGAGAAGAATGTCACAATTGTCAGTTGTATAAAAAGTAGGCCGTTACAATCAAGATTGTTTCCAGCACTATGTTCCCCAATGGAAGTTTCTCACATGCATTTGTTATTCCATACAGAAGTTAACAACATTCCATACAATATTAACAACATTGAAATAAAAGCCCGAGATTACAATATTATATGAAAAAACAGGAAATGTAGAAAGGGTGGAGGAGTAGCTATATTATTTAAATATCACCTAATTCTAGACCACGTAGACATAAACATTCCTGAATTTGACAACACTGAATTTATCTTTGTCAAATTAAAAATTACTCCCAAAAAACACATTAATAATATTAGTTGTGGTTATATCCCACCAGCAAAACAATATCCCCACTCTGGAAAACATATTACTCTGGATATCCAATTCTCTCCAATAAGAAACAATTCTGATGGGAGGCTTCAATATAGATTGGCTTAACTGCTCCTCAGAAAATCCATCTTCCCATGTAAACCTCCAAGGGTTTACTCAACTCATCAACTCCCCTACAATGACTGATAAATCTTCCAAAAGACAATCAATTCTTGACTAGATTTTAGTTAGCAACCCTCTCGAGAATCTCAATCAGGTTGTCTGCCAGACAGTCTAAGTGACCATCAGCCAACCTTCCTTCTTATGACTCAGACTCACCAAGTCATACAACTAACCTTCCACTGAATCAGAAAAAAAATCTACTTAAATAGCTTCATCACTACTCTAAATAGTTGTAACTGGGAATCTCTCAAACTGTTACCTCTTGATGATGCAGTCAACTCATTCAACAACATATTCTTAGACATACTAAACTCCATGGTCTCCCTAGAACTCTCAGAGTAAAATCTAAGTGTGCACCCTGGCTTACTAAAGAATTTAGATCCCTACTCAAGGCTAAAGACAAAGCCTGACAACAATTTCAAATAAAACAAAACACAAACAACTAAGAAGCATATCTAGAACTTCGGAATAAAACAAAAAAATAAATAAATAAAATTAGACAAAATCAACTATCACCAAAACATCCAAAATAAACATACAACACCCCCAAAAAGTTCTGGGCAGCAGTTAATAACATACTTCAACTAGGTAAATCTACCACCCCTGCCCCAACAATAACCAACAATTCTGATAATATTGCAACCCAATTTAATAAATTCTTCACAGAAACTATCCAATCCCTAGCAAACTCTCAAGGCTTTGACAGTAACCCTACCTCTCTTGCCCCCCAGAACACCACCAAATCCCAAGACTCCACCTCCAATTTCAACCTAGACCCAGTATCTGTAATAACTGTAAAAAAATACTTCAAAAACTTAAACCAACAACTCTAGCCACTGACAACCTTCCAGCCATATTTTTAGACTTATCCAAGGCATTTGACGTCATAAATCACAATAAACTCATCAATATTCTATCCACTGTAAACCTCAGCAATTCCACTATTACACAATTTGAAAGCTATTTAACAGGAAGACTGCAAGCTGTCCAATGGCAACACCAACTCTGTCATCTTCTTGCAGTCTCCTTAGGGGTTCCACAAGAGTCAATCCTTGCATTACTACTATTCTCTCTATTCACTAACCACCTCAGGACCTCAGTACCACAAGCGTCTGTACTACAATACGGATACGCTGATGAGTCCACCCTATTGTGTGCTGCCCCCACACTGGAAGACCTCTACACCAAAACCCAAGATTCCTTTCTGTCAGTAGAAACCTCACTCACTAACTCCCAGCTAATTCTAAATCCCAAAAGAACTAAGCTCCTTATTTTTATCCCAACCAGGCTCCCCTCATCTTTGCAGTCCTTTAATATCTTCTCTAGGAACAAAACTATGATCACCCCAAGCACTCACACTAAACTGCTCAGGGTAGAAATTGATAACCTGAAATTTGATATTCACATAGCCCAAACCATCAAAAAGGTTCACAAGAAAATAGGTCTCCTATATAGACACAAACAATTTCTTACAAATAACATGAAAGTTACCATTGCCTGCACATACCTCCTATCAACCCTCCTCTATGCCTCCTCAGTATTAACCAATCTCTGCAAAACTGACCTAAAACAACTGGAATCTTGTTATAATAAAATAGTAAGACTTGCTACTAGAGTTTTACATAGATCACATCACTGTACAGCACTAAAACAGCTTAATTGACTCAAATTCCCACAGCTTCTAAACTTTAATCAACTAACATTTTCCCACAAAATTCTCCACCAACCCAATAAAACCCCTTCTCTCCCAAAACTCATTCAACCATACACCTCAGCCTGATCTCTTCACTCCAGTAACTAACACCTTCTAGATACCAACAAAGCAAACAACTCATCTGGGAAATTTCTCTTCTTTAACTACATTCCTAAAATTCAGAATAAGCTGCCAACCCCAGTAACTTCTAACACCTCTCTTTCACAATTCAAAAAGCTCCTCATATCACACCTAGTAGATACCTGGCTATGTTCTTGTTATTCCCATGATTGGGCCTTCTTGATTTCCCAAACAATCTTCTACCCTCTTTATTTAAATAACATGATGTAGTAACCTCATCTGTTAAGTTTATAACCCTCTTTATCATTTTAATCGCACCTGTAGCAGCTACATCTGTATTTGTATAACCTTCTTGATTATTTCAACTCCAACTGTAGCAATATGAGAAATGATGGGACTTTTTTTCCATGAAATAAAATGCATGTCTTCTACTTTTGCTTTATTTGTCATCGGTATCGTATCATGTATGTTTGTTAAACTGCTGAAATGTCTGTAACTGGAATTATATGTATGTTAGTATATGTTGGCATTATCCTTGTAACTGGAGTTTTTCTACCCGGGCCTCAACTAAAAAGGGACCTGTGTCCAGTCGGACATTCCCAGTAAATAAATGTAAACTAACTAAAAAGAAGTTACATGGTTATCTCGTTGTCAAGTTCTATTAAGATTTTATGAACTAAAAGAGTAAGTTCTAACTTTTTTGACAACTCAACAATCTTAGCTGAATTTCTCAGCGATGAGCTTTAATGCAATAAGGTTGCATTTCTTTCTGATTTGTTTCAGTCTTTGAACACACTTAATAAAAGTATGCAAGGAGGTTGTGAAAATATTCTTACTTCCACTGACAAAATTAATGCTTTCAAAGAAAAATGAATGGTTTGGGAAGAAAGAATCAGAAGAGGAAATGCAGTAGAAACGTTTGAGCTAACAAAAAGGGGGAAACCGGTTGGAAGTCTTATCAATCTAATTTTATGAACTTTAAGACTGCTTAGTATAAATACTGAAAAATATTTTCCCTCAGTTGACATATCCTTGGATTGGATGAAAGATCCATTTGTCTTAAGTGCATGCAAATTGGAAAATTTAAATATTACAGAAGAGGACAAGTTGACAGAGTTAAGAAATGACAGAGGATTAAAACTTAAACATTCAACAACAGATACTACTTCAATTTTCAATCTTAAAAGTGAATTTCCCAATATTACAAAAAAAGTAATAGAAACACTTCATCCTTTCTCCATGTCATATTTGTGCAAATCAAGCTTTTCAACAATGAATAACAATAAGAACAAAAAACAGATTGCAGCTGGAAACCATGGAAGAAGATTTAAGAGTATACCTGTCCAAAATTTCAGCCTTGCACAAAAGACATTCTAAAACAACGTCAAGTTCAGATATCTCATTAAATATTAAATGCAAGTAAAAAGGGAAAAGATTCTCTAAAACAATCAAAATTATACCTATTTTTTGTCAGGCAGAAAATATATTTTTGGTGTGCTGCAAGAGTTTTGCAATTAGTTTGCATGTGCCACGAGATGAAAAAGGTTGAAAATCTCTAGAATAAAGGCTCATGTGTGCTTCTGTATTCATCTAAAACCATGAGCAGTGTTCCAGCTTCTGTAGTGGATGCCAGCACCATTGTCTGTTTAAGTATTCACATTGCTATGAATCTAAGGTGAATATTATGATCTCTGTGTCATAAACTCAGCTAATGTGGATACATGAGAAATATGCTGAATGACTAAATGGATCAATAGCTATTTTTGTGCAGTCAGAGTGTAAATTTTGTAATCATTTTCGGCTTTGCACAGTGGAAGCATAGTCAGTATAAGTTTTAAATGTAATATCCTGTGGATGTTCTATGTAACTAATTAACTAACTGGATTCCTTGTTTAAATTCTGGGATGGCAAGCTTTGAATACTTACAATATTCATTTCATCACTCCATGTGAGTAGTGAAAAGCATTTTCATGTCAGTGTTACAAATTTATTATATGACTCTTCTGGTTATGTCCCACCTCACATTTTATGAAGTAGAATTCATATAGATTTGTGCCGAAGTAGCTGTGGATGGTACCATTATAATGAACCAGAGGGCGTTCCCAACCTGCTAGTGGACAGGTTTGGCAAAAACTTCACCCCGTGTCTTCACAAATCATACCCTGTAACATACCTGTCACCAGTCCTCTGCCTGGTATCTCCAGACAGCAGGTCATAGCCACACTCTCCAAAGCCAAAAAAACACAGCCTGTATGGGACTAGACAACATTGCAGGCTGCTTATTAAATGGTTTAAAACAGGAGTTAGTGGCACCACTGAACACACTCTTCAGTCTCAGTCTAAACAATGGCTTTGTCCCAGCTGAGTGGAAAACAGCAACCATAATTCTTTGTACAAAGGGGGTTCCTCAACTGACCCCAGGATTTATAGGTTAATAGGTAGGTTCATAGGTAGGTACTAGGCTATCGGCCCAAGGGCCTATGTAAGCCTAGCCAACAAGTTTCCCTGGCATACGCCACCCAAGAAAGTTATTTTCCTGTGCCACTGTCGAGCAGAGACACAGAAGTGATCCCCGGGGTGTATTTCCTATTTCCCATCCACTCATCAAGATTTTTTTTGAAGAGTGCTAATGAAAAAATTTGCTTGACATAGATGGGTAGCCTATTCCAGAGTATGCAAAGTCTCTGGGACAGGAATCTATCCCTCCAGTATGTCCTGTTTATTGTGGTGACAAGGTTTAGGTCCCTAGAGCATATAGCTCGGAGGGATTGGGATTTCGTTAGGTGTAGTATGTCCAACAGCTCTGGGTTTGACATAGCTTTATATGTCAGGCAGAGATCACTTCAGAGTAGGCGATATGCTATGGAGTAAAGCTGGAGTTTTTTGAGGCGGTCAGTGTAGGGCATTTGTTTGAGACCAGTAATCCTCCTTGTGAGGTACTTCTGTGGTCTTTTTGTTTGAGACCAGTAATCCTCTTTGTGAGGTACTTCTGTGGCCTTTCCAGCTGCTGCAGATGTCTTGTGAGGTACATTCCAAAAGGGACATTGTACTCTATAATGGGTCTAATGAGTGTCGAGTAGAGGGGAACAATGACCTCTTTTTTCCTGGATGAGAACCCTTTTATGATGAGGTGTGCCATGTAAAAGGACTTCCTGACTACTGTGGCAATGTGACTATCAAAGGAGAGACTACTGTCCACCTGGGTCCCAAGGTCTCTTATCACACATTCGGTGTTAAATAGATTGCTGACTCTGTGGTAGTTCAAGGGTACAGAATTTTTACCAAAGGGGATGACACTGCACTTTTTGGTATTGAGCTTGAGGCCACGGCTCTGACACCAGGTATCTGTCTCAGCGAGGCCCTTCTGTAGGATGTCCACATCATTTGAGGACTTGACAATGGCTCCTAGTTTGCAACAAAATAAAACCACACAGCTGAAATTAAGGAACACACCGTTTACTGCAAGACACTCAGTAAAAATCAAAGTTAGCGCTTTTGTAAGGTACACAGACCAAACTTCATCAGACAATGTAGGCTAAACTACATTAAACATTTATATACAAAGACACACCCCCACAATCATTAATTAATAAAGTACTACTAAAATATGAACTAGCCTATCAGCTTAAAAAGCACTATAACTTAGAATAAACCACAAAAAAAGTTCATGTTAAACAAAAAAATATATATATCGAAAAAACGTATCAAACATTATCACAAATGTGTATAAATATATATATATATATATATATATATATATATATATATATATATATACACACATATAGAAATACATAAAAAGTCATTGATATATATATAATATATAACAATAAGATGAATTAAGTTAAATAAATCCACATCATATGTGAGAAATATAAAAAAAATATACATAAGAAAAAATTATATATATATATATATATATATATATATAAATATATATATATATATATATATATATATATATATATATACATAGAAAATTATATATTATCTAACACCCTAAGCTTTAATTTACTACTGATGGAAATAGCATAATTTAAGCCAGGGGGAACATGAACATTAAGGAAAACCTGCAACCGAACCTCTTTATCTTCCAACCACAATTTCCAAGGGCCCCCTTGATCCCTCTGCTTAATCTGCTGTAACACCACAAATTTAAAATTAAAGCACTAACTTTGATTTTTACTGAGTGTTTTGCAGTAAACAGCATGATCTGAAGTAGTTAACTTCATTTGTCCATCAACCTGTGGGTATCGGATCCATATCGGATCCGAGCTGGTAGCTTCAAACAACTAAGATCTGAGCTCTAAGCTCCTCCCCTTACCCATAATCCACTGCCATCCCTCTCTGACCCCAGATCTCATTTGCTGCGGTTGACTCAACAGCTTTGAATGAGTTCCAGGTGTCGGTTCTAGTCATTCTGTGAGAAAAATATTGTTTTTCTCTTTTTCTGCAGTGTAATATTGCTTGTTATTTTGTGTGTTGCCCTTGTATTTAAAACCCTTTAGTTTTAATATTGTTATCTGGTTAATTTTTAGTGTAGTATATTCCTCCCCGTGTGTGTGAAGGTGTGTGTGTTGGGCCTTGTGTTGTTTTTCTTAGTTTAACTATGTCTGAGGCCCCAAAAACTTTTTTCTCTAAATGCACCGAGTGTGGCCATAAGCTATCCCTGGCGGATGGCCACACTCAATGTGTTATTTGCCTTGGGGTTGACCACCTTTCCTCAGGCTGCACTATTTGTGCAGCCTTCAACCCCAGGGCTCTAAAGGACAGGAGATCAAAGCTGATTCTGGCGGGACTTTTGCCCCGAGACTCAGCTTCGGCCTCCTCTCCCTCGGTGGCACCTGCTGCGGCTGCAGCAGTAACCCCTTCCACCCCTGCTCCACTTGCCAGGACTCAACCTCCCACCTTGGGCCAGGAGGAGAGGGATGCTAGGTGGGAAAAGAAGAAGGAAAGACACCACAAGCGGCAGGCCGAGTCTTCCTCCTCGGCTCTGCCAGCTAAGCAAGCTGCTTCTCCCAGGGCTTCCGGGCCTTCTCCTTCCCAGCTCCATTCACCTCCCTTCTCCCCGGAGCCAGAGGAGGAGACCCGGTCACCGTCGAGGTCATCGAGGTGGCACTCCCAGCCCACCTTGGTGGCCTCCTCTAGGTCTACCTGAAGCTTGTCCGATGCAGATATGGACTGGATGATGTGTAGGTTCCTCCAGGCCCAGCTGCAGATGGGAGTACTCATGCCTCCCCCTCCTCCAGGGGGAGCTTGACCCCCTTTTTTGCCCCAATTGCTCCTTCTCTGACCCACTTTTGGGGTTTGGAGCTTTCGGATCCGGGTTGCATAGGAGCCGGGGGAGGTTTGGCGCCGATAGTGCTTCGTACTTCGGCTCTGACCGCGCCCTCGAGTCTGTCAGGTCCCTTTTTGGATCTGAGCTCTCGGAGCCGAGAGCTGAACTTCGGATCCAGAGGGGTCAGTGTGTCTCCGGCTCCGGCTCGGTTGGAGCATACTGGCTCTTCGGATCTGATTGCTTCGGTGCCGTCCCTGATCCACACATTGGATCCGAGGGGGCTACTCTTGGATCCTAGAGAGAGCAGTTCTCCCTCTGCATTCGATGTAGTGGAGAGGGTATTGTCGATGGATTCCAGGCCCCAGGCTCCGACTACAGATCAACCCTGCACTCCCTCTCAGATGGGCCTACCTTCCATCACCCGGCCCCAGGGACAGCCTGTGCCTACGTCCCAGGTCGTTCCCTTACAGGAACAAAATGTGGTTGGTGAGGCCTCTTCGGACAGCCCCCCCGAGGAGGTACCTCACAAACATAAGTGTGAGAGGAGGCACTTGGACTCACCTGAGTCTTTGACAGAAGACACGGATTTAGAGGAAGGGGAAGGTTCCCCAAGGTCACCACCCGAGGACGTCTCCTTCGGAGACATTATGGAAATGCTTCGAATTAGAGGGGGGTGGTCAGCCGAAAAGCCTTCCTCGGATGAGTCTGTGTTCCTGGAGGTGTTTGACGCAGGCCCATCTACCTCTTGGGTGTCCCCTCCCACCGATCCCCTGGTAGATCTCATCACTACCAGGGCATGGAAGGAACCGGACACTGTTGAGCCCATTCCAAAGAGGCCGGATAAAATCCTTAGTCCCCCCCACTAATAGGGCGGTATGTAGCAAGGGAGCTCCTGTAGATGCCATGTTGGTGGCGGCTGCCACCAAGAGGGAACTAGCCCAGGAGAGTTCCTCGGTCCATCCTCCCAACAAGTAGTCTCAGACGATGGACCGCCTGGGGAAGCGGATTTTCACTTTAGCTACCTTTGCAGTGAGGTCGCTGAACTATATGGCACATGTCATATGACTTCAGCGGGATGTCGTCAAGGAATATGCTGGGTCACCCCCAGAGTCCATGTCGACTGAGGATAAGAAGGTGTTCTCAGCTCAAATGGCCACTCTCAAGTCCATCTCGAACACTTCTATGCGGCTCCTCTCCCATGCCATGGAAGGAGCCGCTAGAGCTAGTGGAGCGGGCATTGTTTTGAGAAGACACTCTTGGCTCCGCCTCTGCAACTTTGTGGAACCCTTCAAGGCGTCCTTCGCAAATGCCCCTTTTGATGGTTCTTTGATTTTTGGCAAGACCGTCTGCGATACACTGGTCCAGAGCGAGAAGGATGGGAACCAGAGCGAGAAAGACGGGAAGACGTTGTCTGCCATCGGAGTCTGCTTCTCGGCTCCCCAGAGGTCCTTCTCCAGGAACCAAAGGGGACAGAAGAAGATGTGGTTCCAGAAGTCTCAACAGTCCCGTTTTTCTCCGGACCCCTCGTCCTTCAGAGGCAGAGGAGGACAAGTTGGACACCGGCCCAGAGGCAGAGTGGGACTGAAGAATTTTGGGTCGAGAGAACCTTTTTCAGATTGGCCCGCTTAGCAGCCCTGAAGAGTTACCCGACTGTTCCACTCTGGAGGCAGTCGGGGGGCATTTCTCGAGGCACGTGGCAGTTTGGGAGTCCATTACAACAGATCGCTGGGTGCTTCAAATCATATCCAGAGGTTACAAAATCCCCTTTCTGAATCCCCCACCCAGACCCTGGAGCCTCCCCGATGTTCCACCCAATCAAAGGGAAGCAGCAGCCGCAGAAATAAAGCAGCTGCTAGAAAAAAGAGTGATCCAGTGTGTCCGCCCAGACCAGTCCATATCGGACTTCTACCCCAGGTTCTTTCTGGTGCCAAAAAAAAGACGGGGGACTTAAGGCCAATCCTCAACCTGTCCTTACTAAACCTGTCAGTGGCCAAAGAAAAGTTCTAGATGGTCACCATTCAATCCATTTTCCCCCTCATGCAAGAGAATGACTGGATGTGCTCGATAGACTTCAAGGATGCGTACTACCACATATTGATGGAGAGACGCTCCAGAAAGTTTCTCCGCTTCCAGCTAGGAGCCAGTCACTAACAGTTCAGGGCCCTCCCCTTTGGTCTCACCACAGCCTCCAGGGTGTTCACCAAAGTGTTGGCAGTAGTAGCGGCCCAACTGAGACTCCAAGGTATACAGGTCTTCCCCTACCTGGACGACTGGCTCCTGACTGCCCCCAACAGGCATCTACTATGTTCAGCTAGAGATTACTTCCTCCACCTGGACTCTCGGCTGGGAATCACAATCAATCTCAACAAATCGTCCCTTCATCCAACCCAGATCTTAGACTTCATAGGAGCCAGATTAGACACAAACCTATTGAGAGTCTTCTTAACTCCGGACCGGATTCGCATCCTGAAGCTCCACATACTGTCTCTTTTACAATCCCTGGCTCCTCCAGCAGAATTGATTCTGAGGGCTTTAGGTTCCATGGCATCCCGATCAATCTGCTACCTTTAGCGCGCTTGAACATGAGAGTACTACAGTGGACCTTGCAGGTTCAATGGTCCATCTTGCTACGCCCACTGAGTGCACCTATCCCCCTCAGCAGGGCTTGCAGGAATTCCCTGCTCTGGTGGCTCCAATCCCCGGACCTCCAGATAGGGCACCCTTTTTCTATGTCCCCGCCTCTAACCATGATGACCAAGGATGCTTCTCGCCTAGGGTGGGGGGGGGCACTGCATGGGCAGAACTGTCCAAGGCACGTGGACCCATTCAGAGACCTTATTGCATATCAATGTCCTAGAGATGAGAGCGGTGCTTTTGACGTTGCAAGCACTCCAACCCCTTCTTCCCTTAGGGACGGTTGCAATTCATACAGACAACATGTCAGTGGTCTGGTATATCAACAAACAGGGGGGAACCAGATCCTACCCACTTTGTCGAGAGGCCATGAGAGTTTGGAATGGGCGATCTCCACCAAACGCTTTCTCATAGCAATGCATATCCCAGGTCGGTCAAACATTTTTGCAGACAGGCTGAGTTGAACCATCCTCTCACCGTACGAGTGGTCTCTGCACCCCAGAATAGTGAAGCAAATCTTCCTCAAGTGGGGTCAACCTTGCTGCGATCTCTTCGCGTCTCCTTTGAGCGCAAAGTGCAGCAACTACTTCGCTCTAATTCCCCCACCAGGGGAATCCCCCAGAGACGCTCTGGTGCATGTTTGGCCATCCAGTCTACTTTATGCTTATCCCCCTCTTCCCCTAATGCTAAAATTGTTGCAGAAAGCCCGTCGGTTGGGGAGCAGAGTAATCCTCATAGCCCCATTCTGGCCTCGTCAAACATGGTTCCCATGTCTATGGTCTCACCTAGTGAAGCCTCCATGAATTCTAGATCCAACCCCAGATCTGATCTCTCACCCATTGGGTTTACCAACTCCGAACCTGGACAACCTCAAGCTCACTGCTTGGCTGATCCAGTTCCAGTAATAGTTAGGACTCCCGGTATATCGTCCCCTGTTAAGGCTATTTTAGTGGCCGCTCATAAACCTTCTACCAGAAAGGTTTATAACAGCAAATGGAAACGCTTTACTATCTGGGCAGAGCATAGAAATTTGGATCCCTTTACAGCTCCCATACCAGCGGTGTTAGAATTTTTGTTGACCTTATTCGACCAAGGTGCCAGCTCTTCCACGGTCAAAGTCCAGTTAGATGCAATTTCCCATTATCATGTGGGAAGTGACCTCGGTTCCTTAGCATCTTCCAAATTATGTAAGATGTTCTTAAAAGGCACCTTCCTCTTAAGACCTCTGGTGAAAGACGCAGTCCCTCCATGGGATTTAACTCTTGTCCTCCAGTCCTTGACCGGCCCTCTGTTTGAACCCGCAGCCACGGTGGATCTGAAATACTTATCTTGGAAGACAGCCTTTCTCATTGCTATCACTTTGGCCAGAAGGGTTTCGGAGCTTCAAGCCCTTTGTGCCAAACCACCATACTTGGTCTTCCATAAAGATAGAGTTTCCCTCAGGACCAATCCCTCCTTTCTACCCAAAGTTGCTTCTGTGCCCAATATTAATCGATCTATTAATTTGCCAGTTTTCTTTCCAACTTATCAAAACAAGGGTGAATACAAATTACATTCTCTGGACGTACATAGGCAATTGAGATTCTACTTGCACAGGACCGCTGAACATAGGCAATCTGAGCAACTCTTTGTATCCTTTGCAAAACCCTCTTTGGGCAAACCAGTATCAAAAGTTACATTGTCCAGATGGATTTCCCAATGTATACTCCTTGAATACAAGAGTTCTGGTAGACCTGAACCTGAAAAAGTCCACGCTCATTCTACCCGATCAATCTCTACTTCTGCTGCCTTTTGCTCCAGAGTCTCCCTGGATGACATTTGTTCAGCAGCCACTTGGGCTTCATCCCACACTTTCATTAACCATTACAAGTTGGACCTAATTTCCACAGGGAGAGCATCCTTCGGCTCTGCAGTGCTCTGGAATATCCTTCCATGAGGACCTCCCAAGTTTGGGTAGCTGGGGACTCTGTCCCACAGGTTGATGGACAAATGAAGTTAACTACTTCAGATAAAGAAGTTATGTACTCACCATAACATTCCCTCTAAGTAGGTAAACTTCATTTGTCAGCAACCAACCCCCCTCCATCCCCCTAACCTATAGTGCATCCTAGAAGGATTCCTTGTCCTTTTCTTTGGATAACACCAGGTTAGAAGTTGCAGGTGATCTTTTGTTGTAATATGCTGTTTTACCATAGCAAACTCGATCTGAAGTCAGAGAGGGATGGCAGGGGATTATGGGTAAGGGGAGGAGCTTGGAGCTCGGATCTTAGCTGTTTGAAGCTGCCGGCTCGGATTCAATATGGATCCGATACCCACAGGTTGCTGACAAATGAAGTTTACCTACTCAGATGGAACGTTATGGTGAGTACATAACTTCTTTTTCCTTATTTTCAGCTGTGTGGTTTTGTTTTGTTTCTTAGTTGGTTCATACTATTTGGTTGCTCCTAGTTTGCAGTCATCTGCGAACTTCATTAGCCAGAGGCCTTCTGTGTTAGCCTGTACTTCAGAGAAGTAGATACCAAATAGGAGATGTCCCAGGACGGAACCCTGTGGTACTCCATTTGTCACTGGTCTGAAGTCGGATTTGGATTCTGCTACTTTTACAGTGTGGGTTCTGTCAGTGAGCCAGCTGGCAGCCCATCTTGTGATGTAGGGATTTATACCTAGTTTAGTGAGTTTAGCTATATTTCCAGAATGGGGGATGGTGTCGAAAGCCTTGGCGAGGTCAAGATACGCTGTGTGAACCACCTTACCCTCATCTATGGCTTTGGTGACTGCCTCAAAGAAGTTGATCAGGTTCAGGAGGCATGATCTGCCTTTCATAAACCCGAACTGGGTGGGATCCAGAGTTTGGATGTTGCCATGTCTTTGTTTATGAGTTCTATGATGATACGTTCCATGGCCTTGCAGACCAGGCTCGTCAGGCTAATAGGTCGATAGTTCCCAGGATCAGTGTTGGCTCCCCCTTTGTGGAGTGGGATAACTGTTGCTGTGCGCTATTCAGTGGGCACAAAGCCTGATGTGAGGCTATTATTAAACATGGTGCTTAAGTGGGGAGCCAGTTCGTTCTGAAGTTTGTGTAAAACGCAGCCTGGGATGTTGTCCGTTCCCATGAATGCTGTGTTTTTGGCTTTAGAGAGTGCAGATTTTATAGATTACCTGCATAGTTGTGATTACAGGGACTCTGCATTCTTCCTGTATAGATATGGGCCCTTTAGGGGGTGGGGGGGTAAAGTTAGCACTGAACCTATCTGCCAGGATGTTGGCAATATCAGTTGGTTCTGTAATTTTCATGCCATTGTGCTGTAACTCAGAGCTTATCTGGGTGTTGCCATCAAGATTCTTGACATAGCTATAGAATGCTTTGTGGTTGTCCTTAGAATTAGTGCCGATTTTGTTTTTGTAGCTAGCTTTGGTGGATCTTATAAGGGATCTCAGCTTCTTACTGAGGCTGACCATGGAGCTCCTCCACTCATGGGATTTTACTCGCTTTTGCAACAGTTTCTTCCTTCTGTTGTACAGTTTGTTTATGGCAGCGGACCACCAGATTGGCTTCCTTTTTTTGGAGGATAGCATCTTGGTTAAGTTTGGGATAGCACGATCCATGCACTCATGTAAGTGATTATAGAGTGCATTTGTGTAGGATTCAGCAGTTGTAACTGTATTGTCCATCTGCATGGGTGTCATGAAGTTCACCACTTCCGTCTTAAGAAGCATGAAGTTGGCTTTGGAGAAATTTTTTATTGTGGTTTCCTTAATGGGGGTGGGGGCGGGATGTGCATATCAAGGGTGATAAGGTTATGGTTGGATCGGACCAACGACGAGTTGACTTCAGGTGTGAAACACCGGTCACTCATGTTAGTAATGACTAGGTCTAGGATATTGTTGCCCCTGGTGACGGTGTGGATAAGTTGATCCAGGGCAATGGAGTTTATGAATTCCAGAAAGTGCTGAGCTAAGGAGTTGGTACACGAGTAGTTTTCCCAGTTAATGGTGGGGTAGTTGAAGTTGCCCATTATTAGGGTGTTTGGTTGAACCCTAATATTTTCCAGTACATCAAGAAAAGAGGAGTGGGTATCCTGGGGCATGGTGGGGGATCTGTAGCAAGCTGCAATTTGGATTGCAGTTTTGCCCAGAGTTAGTTGCACTTGAATAACCTCGGATGCATTATGCTGAACAACTAGCCTGGAGGTGTGGATATTCTTAATGAATATGGACATACCTCCTGAATATGAACACACCTTATAGACCTATAAGTCTAACCAGTCTTATTTGCTAGGCCATGGAGAGAATCAGCATGGACCTTATCAACAAGGATATATAGGTGAGCTTCAAACTCTTGACCCGACTCAGATCTTGCCTACTAAACCTGGTGGATTTCTTTGAGAATGTCACCAAGGCCCTGGATGAAGCAAAACAGTTTGCACTGCCTGTCTTGACCTAGCCAAGGCCTTTGACAAAATCTCTCACTCAGGCATCATTGAGAAACTGAACCACCTGGGGATTAACCCTTACATCACCAGATGGGTTGCTAACTATCTCACAAACAGAACACATACAGTTAAAATTGGGGATTCCACATCTACTAGCAGACCTGTTACCAGTGGTGTTCCACAAGGATTTGTGCTAGGTCCCCTATTGTTTGGTATCTATTTTTCAGAAGTCCAGGTAAAAATAGATGGCCTATCGCTTACCAAGTTTGGTGAGGACTGCAAACTGGGTGCAATCATCAAACCCCCCAAAGATGTAAACATACTACAAAATGGGCATACACAGACAAATGATTGGTGTCAAAGCCATGGACTTAAACTAAACACAAGAAAATGCATTATCATCCCCTTCGGCAAAGGAGGTACCCCTGCTAATTACAACATTAATAATACCCATCTAAGTTCAAACCCAATGGTGAGAGATTTATGGACGCAAGTTGATAGTAGCCTTAAATTTGATCATCAGGTGTACACAGTGGTAAGGAGAACCTCCTACATTGCAAGCCTCATAAGCAAGGATATAGCATTCAAAGCTAAGGTAGTTATAACTCCCCTGCATTCAGCTCTCATCAGACTAATAATAGTGTACAATGCTCCCTTCTGTATGTACCTCACCAGACATATGCAGCATTTGGAAAGACCTCAGAGGTTCCTCATCAAGAAAATTCAGGGCCTACAACACATGACCTACACAGACCGACTGAAGGCCATATCACTTTACTCATTATTGTATAGACTGCTTAGAGGAGACTTGTGCCTGGCCTACAGAGCAGTCTCAGATCCTGCCTTGATGAAGCTGCTTCACATCTGCAAATCCAAAGGGACAAGATTTACTCACTCTAGAGATCTTAACCTAGTCTGTGATATTAAGAGAACATGCTGGAGAGACAGATATGTCTCACAGGGACTGCCACGTCTCTGGAACAAACTTCCAATTCATGTAAATCAGAGTTCCTCAATGACCCTATTCAAGTATAACCTGGACATTTGGATGGGAAACTAAATTTACACTGGGGGGTTTCACCTATGTCCATCTTAGACAGGGGCAGCCAGTGCTGATCTTAGATTCATGTGCAAACCTAAACTATATATCTTGGTCCATAAGGGAACAAGGGTATAACATGACTAGGCTTGTAGAGGCCTTAGGGCCAATAGCCTAGTAACCCCCTATGACTTGATATGAAGGTGCATGGTTGATACATTTTCAGATCTCAGTATGTTTGACATCTGCTGCATCAAATATCTGTAGCAGTTGGCAAACTATGTGGAATCCATGCTGTACTGCTGTAATCTCAGCCCGTGTCTGTGGCATTTTAAAGTATGTTCCTACAGATGGTGGTAGAAACTCCAGAAAATGGTGCAGGATCTAACTAGAGGACTTCCATAAAATTCTGGTAATATCCCTGGCTAGCCTCTGGAAGGTTTCAGTGGCTATTATAGTCACTACCATTATTACTCATATCTGTATAGGTCATAGCTGGCCCTTTCTCCCTATACCTCCATCCCTCTGTGCAATAAAAAGAAGTTCCTTACAACAGTTGATATGTGGCAATCAAAGGACAGTTCATTGTCAATGCAGGTTCCCAGATACCTAGAGATCCACAACGACAAGATCATTTTTTAGGGGTGTGTTGTCAATGTATAGTTACAGGGGAAATTATGTTTGCTAAAGGATACAATTATACACTTCTTGACATTTGGATTTAGTTTGTGGTTTTGACACCAGCTAGTTGTTTGAGACATGCCCTGTTGGAGAATCTTGGTGCCTTCTGGGGAGATTATGATGGGACCAAGTTTGGAGTCATCTGCAAGTTGGCCAGCCATGAACCCTTGATAAAAGTTTTGATCTACAAGAAGTAAATGCCAAAAAGGAGTGGCGCAAGGACTGAACCCTGGGGATAAACCACCAGTGACAGGTCTTTGTGGAGGAGGTAGAAACCCCCACTCTAACTTCCTGTTCCTATCTCTGAGACAGCTTGGTAACAAAGCTACACATATATTGATATTTCCCTGGGAGAGTTTTTCTACAATACGTGAGTCTGAGATGGAGTCACACATCTTTGCATGGTCTATATATGCAGTGGGCATTGTTTTGCCCTCATCCATTGCTTCAGTAAGTAGGCAAGACCTTGATGGATCCAAACTGGGTTTGCTGAAGAGTCTGAATGTTACATGTATTCTTCATTAACTTCATATTGATCATTTCTGTTGCCTCATAGATGAGACTGTTCAAGCTTATGGATCTGTAATTATCTAGGTCTGTTGATGGCCCACCTTTGTGCAAGGGACTAATTGATGCTGTCTTTCATTCATCTAACACAAAGCCTGTTTTGAGGCTGATATTGAATAGCTTCTGTAGGGGATCAGACAAGTCATGTTTCAGGCTGACCAGTAGACAGCAAGGTATATTATCTGGACCCATAGATGTAATGTTCTCAGCCTTATATAGCACTTTGAGAACTTGCTCTTAAGATATTTGAGGTGGGTTTTTTTGTGTGAATATGAGCTGAGATTGTAAGAGGGGGCAAAGTTTGAGCTAAATTTGTCCATTAATAAATTGGAAATGTCATTTGGCTATTTATTTATTTAACTTTTGTTTACCAGGAAGGTCTGACTGGGGCAGAGTCCATTTTCAGCAGAGGTCCTGGGTGAAATGCTCCAGATGCATGTCTTTCGATTGTGGGGAAAAACAGAGCAGCTGCAGGAAATCCACACAAACACAGGGTTGACATGCAGACTTCACATAGAAAGCATCCCAGGTAAGAACTGAACCAGAGAACATTTTACTGTGAGGCAGCAATGATAACCACTGCACCACTATGAGTGTGTTATATAATTTACTATTAGCACTGCACAACACTGAGCATTGATTATTAGATTTTTTAAGTAATTAAAGAAGGCTTTGTTGTTATCCTTCACCTGGGTTGCTGTTTTACCTCATGTCTGGTTTAGTTTATTTGATCAGGATCTGAAGTTCCTTGTTTAGTTAAGAAAGAGTGTTTTTGGCATATTGAGAGTTAGATTTATTTTTGCTTGCAATGAGTTTTTTATTTTATTATAGATCCTGTTTATATTTCAGTTTCGCAACAGGGATTTATTTTTGAATTTTCCATTGCATTTATTTCTGTGAGGGATAGATGCATGTGTGCAGCTATTTATATATGCATAGAATTTGGTAGTGAAGGATTCTGCATAATTAGTTGAGTCATCATGATGGAAGGGACTTTTGAATTTAGCAACGTCATCATACATTTTAGCAGATTAACCTTTGCATAATCTCTGAATATTGAAGTACTGGAAGATGATTTAAGTTTCAGTCTTATGGTTAATGTGATTGACTTGTGGTCTGATCTGACCATGGAGGTGTTACAACTGATGTGTGGTAAAGCTGCTCCATATTGATAATGAAAAAGTCCAGGAGTTTACCTCTGATTAGGGTGCAGACTATTTGGTCCAGGGAGTTTGTATTTAATAAAGTCAAGAAATCTCTGGGCAGAGTAGACAACTTTGTAAATAGTTGTTTTCCTACAGCTTGTGTTGTTTGTTAATGTAGTTCTATTTCAACTTTGTATTTTAATGTGAACATTGATATTTATGTATTAAAATCAATAAAAACTGCTAAAAAAGGAATCTCTGAGCATATATTTTTGAGGACATGTAAATCTCCCAGTTTATGGAGTAGGTGATGTCTCCTAGGACTCTTAGGTAGGAGGTAGGGCCTAAGAGGAACATAGAGGGGGCCCTATAGTTAACTATGAATGGGTTTTGTTCCTAGTAAGTTGGGCATGGATGGGTTCTGGGTGATCACCTTGTATAATGAGTCTGGAGAGGAAATTTTTTTTTTAAGAATATGGAGGTACCACTGCTTTTAGTGCCTTTTTCTAATGTGGCAGACCTGAATGTGTAGTACACATTGAAACCCTTCACTGATGCAGTGCTTTTGATGGTCCACGTCTCTATAATGATGAATATGTCAATGTTTTCCAAGGTAATGAGTGCTTGTAGGAATAAAGTTTTTTTTTTTTTTGGTTGGGGGTGTCTAGTGTTGAGCAATGATACCTTAATGTTATCCAGATTGTGTTTAGTTATGATGGATGCTTTATAAGGCTGCCATTGCCTACAAAATACCCTTGGGGGATGTTCAAGCCATCTATGGCAAAGCAGTTGAGACTGTCTACTATCTATTCCCATGCTGATATGTATTGGTCCCCTTTGAAGGATACTAGAAGTTAAGCCAGTTGTTGAAATCAGTAATTTTTTTGTTCATAGTGCAGCATCATTCTTGGTGATGGCAGAATCTGCTCAAGGCTAAGTTCATGCTTGTACCAGACATATATTCCCAGAGCTCCATTATGTCCACCTCATATAGTCCAGGGAGGTACATCTGAAGTAATTTACACCATGTGTGTTATGACTGCATGACATAGTGATTGTGTGCTTGTGTGGTCTGGCACTTGATAGGCAACTTACTCTGACCCTCTCTTTGCACAGTCTGATGAGTGCTGCATCAGTGTGTCCCACTATGGAATCACCTTATGACTAAGATACTGAATTGTGCAGAGGTTTGATTTCTGGGCTTGTGAACTGTGTCAGTGTGGCTCTTTGTTATACATTTTATGGTGGGTGCTACCTGTGATGTGTGTTTTTAGAGGCTGCTGAGGGTACTTGTTTCTTAGGTTACATTCAGGAACCCTTTGAGGTTTAGGTTACTTTTTAGAGACTCAGGATACGTAGGCCTGTGTATTTGGTCTGACTTGTGTGTGCTTTGTTTAGTGTTGTGTCATGTGGTACTAACAACCTGCTTGTTATTTGTTGCAGCTTTGTGAGAGAGCTTTGCCTCCAATAGCATTGAATAAGTGCATCTCTCACATGCTGAGTCTGCTGGTTTAAGTTGGTGGTGGTTGTCCATAAATATAAGACAATTACTGCATTGTTTCAGGCTGCCCATTTCAACAAGCAGGCTACAGAATTGGTTGGAAAATGCAATTCCATCATTCCAGGTGCTTATGGAATACTTACAGATCATATAACTGAAACTTCACCTAGTTAAACATGGATCTGTTTACTATCACCCTTCCTTGCCCTTAACTCACCATATCTTTCCTCCATCACCTTGACTACTTGCTTATGATTCTCTCAAATAAACATGTAAATAATGTAAAATAGCTTTTTCTCCTCCTTCCTCTGTATTTAACCACCTCTGCATATTGTTGTTCTTTGAACTACTCTCCTTAAACTTGTACATCATATATCATTGTGACACTATGTATTACATATATTATTCATTGTTTCTGTTATATGATGCTCTGTATGTTGAAGCTTTGCTCCCCAGGCCTCCACTGCAAACGGACACTTACTGTCCAGTCGAACTGTCCCAGTCAACAAATGTTAAATAAATAAAATGTCATGTAAAAATACATAATTTGTCATCTGGATAAATCATTAAAGCTGTTAACTCCCAGCACATCTCTTCTGTACTGTAGGCAGGTTTTGATGACTTGTAGATGTAATTGGTCTGAAGCATTTGTTCTCACTCTGAGTTCCTCAAGGATATGTATTGAGACAATTGTTTTTTATTGTCTGCATGTCTCACTGAATGACATCATGACATCATACAACATTAGGGCATGACGTTTCCTCGCCATGATAATGATACTTATTTCTGTTTATAGCCTGACCCTTCTGGGTCTGCTATTAATGCATTGGAAACATCACTAAATTATATCATGTAATAGATTTCTGAAAATTAGCTACATTTATACCCAACAGAGGCTGAAGATTTAACTGTTCAGTCTTTAGCTCACTGATAAAAACATTCATTGAGCCTACAGGTGAAACTGGAACTAAAATTTTGTGCAATGTGAATAAAGTGCATTGTATGGGGTTTGAATCTGATAATGAAATTGATCTTAGGTTCATAGGTTAATACATAAGTGGTAGACAATCAGTCTGGATTACATGTCTATCCCAAAAAAGTTTTCAGTAGCTCACCCAGCCTCAAATAGGGCTGGGAGGCTGGCATAATGGTTAAGGTGTTTACCTTACAGACACAAGATGCAGGGTTTGATTCTCACATGAGATAAATGGCTAGGCTTAAGATGCCCACAAAGGCAGCTAGCCTAGTACTAACCTATGAACCTATAAAACAAGATAGACCAAGGGAGAATTTGAGGCTACCTATACTCTTATCTATGTTTACCTTTAAGGTGGCAAAGATACTACTCTGCATGACGTGTAGTGGAAGTTTGTTCCAGAGGTGAGGGATGCATTAAGATATGAATCTATCACACCAACATGTCTTATTTACCTGCTGATGGATGTTTAATTCCTTTAACCAGCTATATGAGGTAGCATTTGTTCTGCAAATGAATAGAAGGTCCTAGAGGGTTAGATCTTCCATCGCTCAAAAGTCTAGGCACAGATCTTCATGGAAGAACCTATAAAACACTAAATACAGAGAGGTGACTGCCAGCCTGTCCTAATAACTAAGATATTTGAGGCCACTGATCTTTTTAGTTATGAAGCTCTGATGTTTCTCAAGCTGAATGATGCATTTAAACAAATGTGTGTCAGAAGGTGCGTTATGTACATGACTGTGTTTGATATGAAAGGGAATTAAGACATATTTGAATATAATGGAGATGCCTTTGGAAATTAAATGAGCCACACAGAAGGTTTCCAAACTACTGCAAGGACATGATGGTCAAATGATAAGGAATTATCGGAAGGAGTACCTAGACCCCTTACAGCAGTATCTGATTAGAGGGGTGTGTCACCTATATGGTATGTGGAAATGTTTTGTTTACCAAAATGAACTATGCTACATTTCTTTACACTTAATTTGAGACCATTGTCCGTACACCAATTCTTAAAATGGTCTAATCATGTTGGAGGGATTTTGAGTCAGTAAATGATCAAATAACAACACCCAATTTGCAGTCATATGCAGACTTATTTAACCATAGGCCAGGAGTACTGGCCTGGAAGTCTGAGAAATAGATTCACATTAGAGAGGGTTTAACACTGAGCTTTGTCGTACACCACTGATAACTTAACGAACAAAGTCAGCTGTAATTTGTTCTCTGTAAGGAACACCACTTTTGGTATATTCTGGGAATGTAATGCTTTGCTACTGTCTTTATTGTAATAACCCCAGTAATTATCAATAATTCTGCAATCAGCATTGTGTCTGTGTGTGCAGTAATACTTCCTGTAATGAGTTCCTGTGGAGTTTTTTTTTTTCTTGGTCCTCAGCTGGAAGTAGGTCCTGTCTAGTCAGACAATCCTAGTTATCAAGATAAATAAATAACATTGCTTCATTTTTATCCTTAGATGTATTACAATACATCTATTTTCAAATACCCAAGTATTACATAACATGGAAAAATAATGAGCCTTAGCTTCCTTCTTCTAGTGCTTGGCTCCTAAATGTGCTCATCATAACCTACTGAGTAAACACACCAAATGGTTTTATCATGTTTTTTGTAGCATGAAGACAGAATTCACAGAAATGAATGCTGTCAGTGACAATAACATTTCCAGGAAGGTAAAATGTTAAGATGTTTTAGAAGTAAACAACTGCAATCTGGAAGACATATTCTTAAAAAGAGTGCATACATGACAATTGCACTTATAAATCTAAAGAATTTCTAATATACTTAGTGATGTGATGTTATGTTATAATTTGACAAACTGATGCATAAACAACCTTGCATGATAGTAATTATGAGAAAACAAAAATACTTAATTCTATTTAAAAAAGAACTCTTCAGTAAGAATAAGCAGCAGGCAGTGATATGGTATATTTGGCAGACATCCACTATGCCTCAGGATGGCATGATATATTAATATAAACATTCTATAACTTTTCTCAAAGCAGTCTGAATAAATAATGAATAAATAATAATGTTAGAATCCAGCACTGACAATAATGAGAAGTAACTTATCTCTCAGTCAAAAACACACTTATAAAGATTCCATCCTACACAAGAGAAGAGTACATCTGGTGCGTCAATCAAATTTCAAGCAAGAACCAATTGTTATTTCTAACAATAAAATATGATGACCATTGAACTGGTCTTGAGCTGGTATTCATACTACTATGACTTAATGAGTCTGTAAAGAAAAGTATAAACTGAGTTTTATTTTTATTTACTTTTTTTAATATTTAGTGTTAAATTGTAGTTTAATTTCTATTGCTATAAAGTATCAAAATCAGTTTGCAATGTCTGTAGTACCCAATCAGAACCATCACCTACACACACCATGGTGACACTACCATCATAAACAGTGACAGATAACTGTAAATACTTAACTCGAATGGTATTCATAAATATTCAGCATGACAAAGGTGCAGAAATGGACCCCTGTGTTTCACCTACATCTTGGTACAAAGGAACAGATCCTAAAGAGGATATATTTTGAAATAGTTGGACTCTCATTTAAAATGTTGAAATAAACTTTTGAAGATATAGTCCAAAACTTAATCATTCTAAAGTATTAGCAATATCTAAATGGACAACAGAGTTAAAACCTCTTAGTCAAGACAAAGATCTACCGCAACACTGGACTGATTGTAAGCTCTAAAAATGTCTTCCACGGATGACAGAATAGCTACAATAGTCCTGTCTTCCGAACTGGAAATTGCTGAATAGAATGTTCCCATCTAGAATTTCAGTCAACTAATTTACTCATGGACCTTTGATAAAAGAGACGGAGAAACAATTGGGTGAAAGCTCTTCATGTATTACTCATTCAGTGATTTTTTTTTTCACATCAGGAACTGATAAAATAAATTTCCAACTGCTTGATAAAATACATTCCAAAAAAGATGTTTTAAAATATTTTAGTGGCCAGAGGTAACAGTCAATACCTAGCTTTAATCCTTATAGATTTACCCCATCAGGAGTATGTCATGAATGCTTCTTAGTACTGATAAAAGCTCTCATGACTTTTTCAGGTTTAATAAGTTTAAAAAATCTTGTCAGCCCTATCATTGAAATCTATCTTAATAGATCTAAATTTATGCTTATAAAATTATTTTAAACATTTGAGTAATTTTGGAAACATCTAAAACCAGGAGTCCACTTTCATTTTTTATACTACAAAGAAAGACTCAAACAGTTCAACCGATGATACTGTTTAATAACTTCCAAGTATGACCTGTTCCATAAACTCTGTATACATTTAATTTATTTAGCAAATAGTTTTCTTTTTAAAACATTTCAGATACTTTATGTGACTGCCATTTAAAACATTTCAGATACTTTATGTGACTGCCATAAGACTTCCACTGCTGAAGAGACTTACGTCTTAAGAATTTTCTGTAACTAGTATTTTTTGGCTTTGTTTCATTTTTAATTTCTCTGTTAATCCTGGAAGCATTTCTACTGGATCTAATAGCTATTTCCATTAACACAGATGTTTTCTTGGTTACCAGTCTTTCAGAGGTGCTAGAGATATTTGCCTTTGTAACAACACCTTTAGAGAAAAAAAAGAGTAGATAGTCATATTCTTCCAAGTATGTATAGACCATCTGTGAAGTCAAAACAATTTTTCTAACATTCAGTAGCCTAACACCTTGAATTCTTCTTTTTACTCTAATCTCTGAGGAATTGGCCGATGGTTGCTGATTATTTCAAACAACACGTTAAATTTCAACTTCAAAGCACTTCTGTTAGACAACAACAAATATCTTATAAGACAAAAACCTGAATTTATGTACCTAATGGGTGTATTAACTCATTGTAGGAAGCCTAAATATGATATATGTGCCAATCATCAATTCCAGGGTCAAGCCTATTATTACTGAAGTCATTACCACCAAACAGCACTCCTCATCACACAGCATTTTTAAACCTTCCTTAAATAAATTAAGCCCCCTTTTAATGTGGCAAGAAACAAATACAAAGCAGTCAAAACAATAGAATATTGCCCGAAATAAACTTTAAGTGTTAAAGCAGTGAATATGGGAATAAGATATTTACTAGACAGTGCTAAATACCTTCAGTTTAAACAGAATTATTTTTCTACCTCCCACTTTCTTAAAATGACTATTATTAACAGATGCATAACCATTTGGAGCAATGACCCTGCTAAATTGGAATCATTACCTTGTGATCTATTAAAATGAAAGCATCTCTTGGTTAACTTTGCAACCAAGCAAGAAACATATCTTGCTTTGCAAAGTAGCCTTAAATATTAAACATAATAAATTAAACAAAAATGACACAATAATAAGAAATGTAAAACTATCAGATTTTGTCATAAACAAATTAACCTTGGTTTAATTCAGCTTTGACAGTCAACCACTAAATATTTTTATAGGTTCATAGGTTAGTACTAGGCTAACTGCCCTTGTGGGCCATTTTGAACCTAGCCAGTTACCCCATGGGAGAATCCAACCCTGCATCTTGTGTCTCTAAGGTAAACACCTTAACCATTGTGCCTTCCTCCCACCTATAAACATTAACACCTTGTACCTTCAACCTGTTAGTAGAAAGAGACTAATACAGATCATAAAGCTTTCTTATAAATAGCAGTTTAGGCAGTCGGTCAATTAGATAGTTAGTTACCATTGTTAATTGGGTGAGTACAGTGGTCTGCACCACCTGTAAGATGTCTGGTCACAGGTAGTAGGACCCATATAGCTTAGGCGACTAAAACAGTGATTGATATATTGAATATTAATTGTAATACAGAGACACATGGTAAGATACGTTCAACAGAAAACAGAAAGCGCAAATTATCATAATGAGTATATATAATATATATATATATATATATATATATATATATGTGTGTGTGTGTGTGTGTGTGTGTGTGTGTGTGTGTGTGTGTGTGTGTTCATAGGTTCATAGGTAGGTACTAGGCTATCTGCCCGAAGGCATTTATAAGCCTAGCCGGAATGTATTGGCTTTCACTGCCCCCTTAGATTAGTTCCCTGTGCCTCTGTCCAGCACAGCCATTGAAGTGATCCCTGGGGTAAACTTTCTGTTTTCCATCCACTCGTCAAAGTTTCTCTTGAAGAGGGTTAGTGAGGAGCTCTGCCTAATGTAGATTGGAATCTTGTTCCAGAGCATGGGAAGTCTCTGGGACAGGAATCTATCCCTCCAGCACGTCCTATTTATTGTTGTGGTGAGGTTTCGATCCCTGGAGCATGTGGGTCGAGGGGATATGGTTTTCTTTAGGTGGAGCATGTCTATCAATTCTGGGTTGGACATGGCCTTGCATGTCAAGCAGAGATCACCTCTGAGTAGGCGGTATGCAACCGAGTACAGCTGGAGTTTCTTCAGTCGAGCTGCATAGGGCATCTGCTTGAGGCCAGTGATCCTCTTGGTGAGGAACTTCTGTGGTCTTTCCAGTTGTTGCAGGTGTCTTGTAAGGTACATCCCAAATGGGGCATTGTACTCAATGATGGGTCTGATGAGTGATGTGTAGAGGGGCCCAATGACCTCTTTCGATCTGGATGCAAACTCTTTTGTGATTAGGTGGGCCACATAGAAGGATTTTCTAACCACTTTGGCAATGAGATTATCAAATGAGAGGTTACTATCTACTTGGGTCCCCAGATCCCTTATTACTTCTTCCATATTTAGGGGGCTACTACCTATGTGGTAGTTTGTGGGTACTTTATTTTTTCCAAAGGGGATGACTATGCACTTTTTGGCATTTAGCTTGAGACCATAGTTTTGACACCAGGTATCTGTCTCAGTGAGACCCTTTTGGAGGATGTCTGCGTTAGCCGGAGAGTCAATTATAGCCCCTAGTTTGCAGTCATCTGCGAACTTGGTGAGCTATAGTCCTCCTGTGCTTGCCTGTACCTCTGAGAATTATATGCTGAACAGGAGGGGTCCTAGGACTGAGCCCTGGGGAATGCCACTTTTAACCGGTTTAGAGTCAGACCTATGTGTTATGCAGATGGACATCTCTACAGTTCACAATAAGAATGAAGATGAACTATGAATATTCAGTTATCTTACTTTATGTTTTATGTACAACTTGTCATAACAGTTTCATGTTTTACTTCCTGTTTTGCACTTTGAGGTTTTTGCGAAGGAGCATTATAAATGAAAATACTGCCATCTACCTGAATGATAAAGTTGGGCATGAAACTTGAAATGTGTTGTTTTAGCTCAAATGGTAGCCAGTGAACAACTAACATAAAATAATATAATTTTGCTATGTGGAGGGCTTCAGCCACATGTACAGGAAGACCTACAGTATCCCATTATTTACAATCATCCAGTGGAAGGGTCAGATGTGAATTTTTTTGGTCAGCTTGGCATGATGAAACAGCATTTGTAGAATCAAGTTTGACATATTGACCAACTAAAATTTGGGAAGCATTTCTATCATTTAGTCACCATCAAACATTCTGGACGTATGTGATCAGAATGTGTGTGTGTGTGTGTGTGTGTGTGTGTGTGTGTGTGTGTGTGTGTGTGTCTGCGTTTGTGTGAAAAAAATCTATTGCAGAGAAAGTATGCATTAACAAGAGCACTTTGTTAGATGAAAATTGATAATATGGAAAACCCTTTATACAACTACATGACTACTAATAGGTTATTTACTAAAAGTTAATGAACATGATATAGAATTTGTTCACATGCACACTGGGGGCATCATTGACAAAGATGACCAGTGTGCAGCATGATTTTCAAGGAAACTGTTGAGTTTTTGGCAGAGTTAAAAACCTGGTTAAAGCTCTTAGCAACTTTCCACTTTTTAAACAAGTAGGTTTCACTACTTTATGTGTAGTAAACCTGGTCATCTGATTAAAAAGGCTACTTCACAACTTTTCTTGCTTTTAGCTCCCCACGGGTGACCATCAGCTACCACCAACTTCTCTTCTTGTTCACAAGGTCTATTGAAAACATCTTAAACCCCCCCCCCCATTTCTATCTAACCCACATCTGGGGCCAATGAGAAGATCAGAGGTGCTGGTGCAGCATTTTACTGGTGCTATGGAGTGTGCCCCAACCCCACCCCACAACAGCCTTGTAGGGTTGCCACCTTTTCAAATGGTCAAAGTGGGACATTTTTGGGACAAACATCAGATTTTACAGGCCGCCACATACCCACGGTCAGTACAAAGGATAGAACTTAACTTTTTTGCCTAAATAATAGCTTATTCTTGTAGCATTTTAGTTGCTTATTCTGTTTCTTATAACATTTAGGTATTTTAGATACAGAATAACTGTTTTATGCAACTATTACATACAATATAGGACATTTGCCATTTTTAATATTTTTTGTCAGGGCACAACTGCCCAAAGAGGGACTGTTCCTCACAAAGTGGGACAGGTGGTAACCCTACAGCCTTGTGGGCTCTGCAGTGGCTGCCTTTCGAAGATGCAGGAGCAACTTCCTGACTCAGTGGCACATTGCTGCAGTGGGAAGCATGTCAGGATCTCTGGCTGCTTTTGCAGCAAGACAGGCTGCTTCCCTCCTGTGGTGATGTGAGGTAGTGCCAACAATGCCAGAGAGAGTAGGATAGTGTATGTGTAACATATGCCAGCATAATTAGCTGGAATTTTGTAAAGAATTTTATGTCATTTGAATATCAGACTGATTTGTACGGATGCTTGTGTTAAAAATGTATTTGTAAAGCTGCTTGTGTTAAAAATGTATCAACAGTGGGTCCTACTGGACAGAAAAAAAATATGCATTTATGTCAGGCTACATTGTGGTAACTGCTGAAATGTATATATATTAACAGAGGATGCTGCAAGGGAAAGGGTTAAGCTCAACCCAGCTTACAGTAAGAAAAATAGGGGAATTTAAATGACTTGGTTTAGGCCATTAAGTCTTTATCTCACTGGCCTGAATGCAGCAGAGATGCAATGTCTGGGCTGGGGTCCTGCTCTTATTGTCCTTAGTGGTGAGATAATTGATATCCTGGGGTGCCAGGAAATGGCTGGTTAGTCTCTATATGAAGGATGAAAGTACTGGAATAAGTCTTAGCAGGGTTCTGGGTGTGTATTGTGACACATCTGTGTTAGATCCTAGCTCATCTTCTAGTCAGGGGGTATTGTGGGAACCGCAGAATTAGGTGACCGGATGTGATGCCATTCTGCAGCCAACACTGAAATTGTATTTATATATTAGTGAGAGATGTGATAGGGACACTCAGCACTCTGATATTGACATGACAACAAAGACACTCATCCACTTAACTAGGGAGCAGTAATTCTTCAGTTAGTTAGAAAATACAGTGTGATTAGCTAAATTCTGTTTTTCTGTATCTGTCCGAGTCTTTCCATCTGTGTTTTTTTTTTCTTTGTATTTCCTATGAATTGAAACTCTGGTATTTATTGTGAGTAGGTATTCAGTATTGCCTTATTTATTTTTATATGAAATATATCTAAACCTTTTATTGTGGCTGGTCTTTTGGAAAATAGTTTAACCTTTGAGAGTAATTGCATTTATGTGGTGACACTGTGGCTTCATGCTCCTGAATGTCTTGCTGTTTGGCTTGGAAACACTATAATTTGTATAAGTATTCATTTTACTAAAAGTTATTGCATACCCTGGTAAGAGCCAAGTAGCTGGCTGGTGGCAGTGAATCTACCTTATAGTCTTGGTAGGTGTTGTAGAGTGGGTAAATCTGTGCCAGCCTTTCCCAGGTGTGAGTGTGTGAAAATCAAATCTCAAAGAGTGTGTATGTCATCTACTTGAAACAGAGACACAGAGGGCTGGTTTCTTCAGAGAGAAAGGTGGAGTCTTATTTGGGGCCTGGAAAGGAAGTCTAGCCCCAGGTCTGGAGTATGCTCCCTGTGTGCTCATAAATGAAATTGTGCTTGGTGCAGAGAGCTGCATCTAAGAAACTGTATGTATCCATTTTTTTTCTAACTGAATGTCCCCCACCAGTGGTGAGAATTCAGGATCCCTGATTACTGGGACAGAGGAGGGACATCACATATTGGTGAGCAGTGGTTTGGATATTAATTAAACTTCTGTAGCTTGTAACCAGTTGTCACTAAAGCTGTGTGTACTCCCAGCAGCCACAAGGTAAACATAAAGAGTTTTGTTTTTCACAACAGTTTTATTTATTTTTGTTAGTTTATTTAGTCAGGGAAAGCAGCAAAGATGTCAGCAGAGGATTATGGCAAGATGAAAGTGAATCAGATGGCTAAGGTGTCCAAATCCAAAGCACAGGTGCATGCAAGCATGACTAAAGAGAAAATGATTTCAGCCTTAGCCACAGCTGCAGTATGGACCAGCAACCAGGAAGACAACCAGTCTGGTGATGGGGATGTGCAGCCTTCAGAAAGAGGACAGTTCACCTTTTCCTCAGAAGATTTAAAAACCCATCTGGTGTTAAAGAGACTTGAACTGGAGGCAAAATGGATGGAATTAGAATTGGAATGATAGACTGTGGGATTTGGAGGCTGAAGAAAATAAGAAGCAGCATCAACATGCGGGACATGCTGACTCTTTGACAGGAACATGGAGCTAATGAGGAAGGGAATAACCAAATCTCAGAAGGAAGAAAGGTCAGTAAATTTCTTTCACAGTATAAAGAAGGTAATAATTTTGATAGTTTTATTCACATATTTGAAAGAGTATGTAGACAATATGATGTCAACTACCCAACTTCAACTACCCAAACATAGACTGGGAGCATTACTCTAGCTCCAACACCTTAGCCCAAAGGTTCCAAGAATTTATAAACTCAAATGCTATGGAACAACTTGTTACTACTCCCACAAGAGGAGAAAACATACTGGACCTGATCATCACCAACATGGGGACTCTATGTGTCAGACCAGAAGTGTATCCCTCACTAGCAAGATCAGACCATAAACTAATCTCACTGGATATTCACATCCCGACCCCACCCCCGCCCAGAAAACCACAGTGAAAAACTTCTCTAAAGCAAATTTCACACTCCTCAAAACTGAGGTGGAATCCTTCAAAGCCCCCGGGCCTGTGGAAAATACGGCCCAGACCGCAGAATCTTTTATAAACGCATTCTATGAACACCTTCAGGAATGCATGGATCATGCAATCCCAAATAAAACCAAGACCCAATCCTCCAAAGGCAGGCGTCCTGTCTGGTGGACCCCAGCCATAAACAAACTATACAATAGAAGGAGACTACATGATAGAGCAAAATCCCAAAAAGGGAAGGCATCTCTGATCAGTATTAGCAAAAAACTACGGGCACTCCTAAAATCGTCTAAGGCCAGCTTCAAGAGAAAAATTGCACAGGACACTAAGGATAATCACAAGGCTTTCTTTAGTTATGTTAGGAACCTGGGTGGGAATTCCCAGATATGCTCAGAATTAGTCCAAAATGACAAAAAATACACTGAACCCACAGACATTGCCAACATCCTAGCTGACAGGTTCAGCGCAACCCCCCCCCCTACCACCAAAAGGGCAAATATCTATCCCAGCAGAGTGCTGCCCCCCTGACATCTCAGATGCTCAGGTAAGAGCCGCCCTCTCCAAAGCAAAAAACACAGCATCAATGGGAACAGATGGTGTCCCGGGCTGCATCCTACATGAACTCCAAGAAGAGCTAAACCCAAACATAAAACTACTGTTCAATCTCAGCCTTACTACAGGATATGTACCCAAAGAGTGGCGTACAGCAACAGTGGTCCCTCTCCACAAAAGTGGTGCCTCAACGGATCCTGGAAACTATCACCCCATAAGCCTGACTAGCTTGGTCTGCAAAGCTATGGAAAGGATCATCATGGACCTCATAAATAAAGATATTGGGGACCTACAGACACTGGATCCTACCCAGTTCGGCTTTGTTAAGGGCAGATCCTGCCTCTTAAACCTGGTCGATTTCTTTAAAACAGTCACCAAGGCCATTGACGAGGGGAAGGTGGTCCACACAGCCTACCTGGACCTCGCAAAAGCCTTTGATACAATACCCCACTCTGGCATTATACATAAGCTCACCAGCTTAAATATAAACCCCTATGTCACTAGATGGGTTGCAAACTGGCTCAAGGACAGAACCCACATGGTTAGAATTGCTGGAGCCATGTCAGACTCCAAACCAGTTACAAGTGGCATCCCACAAGGCTCAGTCCTGGGACCTCTCTTGTTCGGTATATATTTCTCATCGGTACAGGCCAACACGGAAGGATTGTGGCTGACCAAGTTCGCAGATGACTGCAAACTAGGCGCCATAATCGACTCTCCAGCCGACACAAGCATCCTACAAAAGGGCCTCATAGAAACAGACAACTGGTGCCAGAGCCATGGCCTCAAGCTAAACGCCAAAAAGTGTATAGTCATCCCCTTTGGCAAAAACAAAGTGCCCACAAATTACCACATAGGTGGTAATCCGTTAAGTACAGAAGAAGTAATTAGGGACCTGGGGACCCAAGTTGATAGCAATCTCTCATTTGAAAACCACGTGGCCAAAGTGGTTAGAAAAACATTTTATATAGCCCACCTAATCATGAAGGGATTCACATCTAGATCAGGGGAGGTCATCGTGCCTCTTTACTCATCCCTCATCAGGCCCATAATTGAGTACAATGCCCCTTTTGGGATGTACCTTACCAACACATGCAGCAACTGGAAAGACCCCAAAAGTACCTCACCAAGAGGATCAAAGGGCTCAAACAGATGCCATATGCTGCCCGGTTAAAGAAACCCCAGCTCTACTCAGTGGCATACTGCCTGCTCAGAGGCGATCTGTGCCTGACATATAAAGCCATGTCCAACCCGGAATTAATGGACATGCTGCACCTCAGAAAATCCAAATCCCATCAAGCTACATGCTCGGGAGACTTGAACCTCAGCACTGAAATAAATAGGACATGCTGGAGGGACAGATTCATAACCCAGAGGCTCCCTTCACTCTGGAATAAAATCTCAGTCCAGGTTAGGCAGAGTCCCTCAGTGACTCTCTTCAAGAGGAATCTTGATGAGTGGATGGGAGATCGTAGGTTTACCCTGGGTATCACTTCAGTGTCACTGTTAGACAGAGGCATAGTATACTAACCTCGAAAAAGGGCATAGCAAAATTAATTTAAAATGGGTGGCGAAAGCCAAACACACTCTGACTAGTCTTATAAATGCCCTAGGGCAGATAGCCTAGTATGAACCTATGAACCTATGAACCTATGTTGACCAAGGACTCTGGTTACGGTTCCTGACCCCCTTCCTCCATGGCAAAGCTGTAACTGCTGTTTCTAAATCAGCTGGTATTGATTATTTAAATTATGACAAGGTTAAACAATGTTTATTAGAATAAAAACAGTAAAAAAAAACAGATACCAGAGCGAAACAAAGCTGTAATAATCCAAACACATCCAAATAGAGTGAGACAAGTCAGAATAGCATCAATTCTTTTATTCAAACAACAGATCAAGTTCGATAAGCGCTTTCACCCAATAGGGCTTCATCAGACCATAAATCCTCACTCACTACTAATTATATACACAAAAGGGCACCAAACTAGATCTTTAAATTCAAAAATTAAAGTAATAACACTCCTCCCAGTATAAAAACATACAAATAAAAAATCTTCAAATAAAATATGCTCATGTATACATGTAGACATATAATTCACTCTCTATAAGCATATACAAAATATATAAAGACATATGCATAACGTGCATAACTTCATATACATTTACAGTTAAAATAACTATATACAGGTATTATCCTACTACCTAAGACTTCTTGATTTTAAAAAAGGTTTTAAGAATAACTTGTCATTGAGGCCAGGGTATTAATCTAATAATCCATCTGGCCTCCTCTGTCTCAGTTTGAGTCTTAATGTCACCACCTCTGGAGCTGGTAGGGAGTAGCTCAATGACCCTAAAAATAAAAACATGCATATCACCTTTCTCTAGAGCATGTTTAGAGAGTGCATTGACAGTGGATCTTATCTTAATCTGGTATGCGTGTTCACGTATCCTATCCCTCTGTCTCCTGTCTGTCTTGCCAACATAAAATCCTTCACAAACTGTACAGCTAGCAAGATAGACCACATGTTCAGATAAACAATTTGCAGAGACATTAAAGTCATGGCTAATGCCATTCAAAGGGTGTACAAAACTACCTCTGGGAATCTATTAAGACATTACATTGGTTACAAGGAAAGGTACCCAACACATCACGATTTTTAACATTCCCCTCATATCTAGGGTAACACAATAATTTCTTTAGATTGGATCTATTCTTATAAACAAATTGTGGGGTATCTCCTGCAACCTCCCTGATATTAGGGTCCACTATCAACAAATCCCAATGTGACCTAATCACATCTTTAACATTACTAAAATCCCTAGTGTAAAAGAGGGGTATCCTAACACTGTGATACTCAATAAGAGCTTCACCACACTCTGATCCTCTCTGATCAGTAGTAATCTCCATTGGATCTGAAAAATAAGGGTTAGCTACACCTCCTCTCAATGTGGATAACCCACTAAGCCCCTTCTCAATCTCCTCACTTTTATATGCCCTTGATTTAAACCTCTCACACAGGTCATGCAACTCAGTAACAAAACCCACCTGGGACGGATTATACCGAGATATCCTTATGGCTTGACCTCTGACCACATTCCCAAATACATATCCCGGGTGCATGCTATGTCTATGTAATAAAACATTACGATAACGTGACTTCTTATACACTCCAATGTTCAACAATCCATTATCCATCTTCTCTATATACACATCCAGAAATGGAATCCATGTATCTGAGAACTCAGATGAGAGCTTCTATTGTGTTATAGAGCATGAAACGGTGGAACTGCATGTACGTAATATATTTATGATGCTTGAAAATTTATATAGAAGTCATTTTTCAGATCCAATGGAGATTACTACTGATCAGAGAGGATCAGAGCATGGTGAAGCTCTTACTGAGTATCACAGTGTTAGGATACCCCTCTTTTACACAAGAGATGTTGGTAATGTTAAAGATGTGATTAGGTCACATTGGGAGGTGTTGACAGTGGACACTAATATCAGGGAGGTTGCAGGAGATACCCCACAGTTTGTTTATAAGAATAGATCCAATCTAAAGAAATTATTGTGTTACCCTAGATATGAGGGGAGGGTTAAAAATCGTGATGTGTTGGGTGCCTTTCCCTGTAACCGATGTAATTTCTGTCATTTAATAGATCCCAGAGGTAGTTTTGTACACGCTTTGAATGGCGTTAGCCATGACTTTAATGTCTCTGCAAATTGTTTATATGAACATGTGGTCTATCTTGTTAGCTGTACAGTTTGTGAATGATTTTATGTTGGCAAGACGGACAGGAGACTGAGGGACAGGATACGTGAACACACATACCAGATTAAGATAAGATCCACTGTTAGTGCACTCTCTAAACATGCTCTAGAGAAAGGTGACGCACATGTGTTTATTTTTAGGGTCATCGAGGTACTGTCTACCAGCTCCAGAGGTGGTGACATTAGGACTCGAACTGAAACACAGGAGGCCAGATGGATTATTAGACTTAGGGCAGATCAATACCCTGCCTCAATGACAAGGTACCCTTAAAATCTTTTTTTAAAGTCAAGAGGTCTTAGGTAGTAGGATAATACCTGTATATAGTTATTTTAACTGTAAATGTATATGCAGTTATGCACATGTTATGCATATGTCTTTATATATTTTGTATATGCTTATAGAGAGTGAATTATATGTGTACATATATACATGAGCACATTTTATTTGAAGATTTTTTATTTGTATGTTTTTATGCTGGGAGGAGTGTTATTACTTTAATTTTTGAATTTAAAGATCTAGTTTGGCTCCTTTTTGTGTATATAATGAATAGTAGTGAGTGAGGATTTATGGTCAGATGAAGCCCTATTGGGTGAAAGCGCTTACCAAACTTGATCTGTAGTTTGAATAAAAGAATTGATGCTGAACTGACTTGTCTCACTCTATTTGGACGTGTTTGGAGTATTACAGCTTTGTTTCGCTCCGGTACCTGTTTTCTTTGACTGTTTTTATTTTCGATTGTGTGGGGTGTATGGAGCATTCACTCCTTGTGAGTTTCTCTTTTTTGGTTTTAATGTTTATCAGAATGTTTTAAGTAACACTTGAAGCTTGCAGAAAAAATAATTCATGAGCCTAGATGTTTTTTTTTTTTTCCAAAGAATCTTTATTGCATTTTAATATAAAACAACAGACAAAACCAAAATAACTAGAAGTTGATAAGATATATGTATACATAAGCAATGTGGAAACACAACACTACATCTACAAAAGGATAGCAAATCTGATTAATAACCAAAGTGAAATAGAAAAAAAAATGTAGGCCTATAGCCTAGCGGTTACTTCGAAATGAGCCTAGATGTTAAGCAGATGAAAGTGTATGTGATTATAATGTTGAGCTAAGCACTTATTTTCATAGTTGGGTAAGTGGGTGTCAGGGCACCACCTTTAAAAAACTGGCTGACTTTTTGTCAGGAAATAAGCCCTTAGCACTTTGCCTGAGGACACGAGAATCTATTTGGCAGACAGAGAGTGTAAATCTGCAGATGAGCTGGGGAGAAACAGGGCTCTCCACCTAGCAAGCAGAAGAAGGGAATACTCAGTGCTGCACATGGATATAAGAAAACCTATGGTGGGCAGCCTAAACCACCCCAAAAGAGTCCACCAGTAACAGGGAAAGCCACTAGTTCAGGTATGGCCAAGATCAAGATTTAGATGTTTTAAATGTAACCAGAGGGGCCATGTAGCATACAAATGTCAATGGATGCAAGGTGGGGAACAAAAGGGTAGGGGAGCCAGGAAGTGGAAATAACAACATGCCATTGGTAAGTTATCTGGAGACAACAGGGGTACAAAACTATTACCAGAGTTTGTATAGTATCTTAGTGGGTGGACAACAGGCAATTGCTAAGAGGGACACAGCCTCTGACATAATCATTGTGAAACCTGCAGTGGTTAAAGAGGTGCAGTACTTGCTTGGGCAGTCCGGTTCATTCAGAGCTTTAGGAGTGACTCCATTCCAAATATCTTTGGCCAGGGTTCACCTTGACTGAGAGGATGGAAAAGGAAACAAGCAAGTTTGAGGATATCCATGCAGATATCTTAATAGGGAATGATTCTGATAATCCAGTAATTTGTGTGCATGCAGTTACATGCAGTCAGGCTGGGAGACAGGCATGTGGGCCTAGTAGCCTGAGGGAGACCTAGACAGACCTCATACCTGAAGCCAGGACTGGTGATGTGGCTGTAGCAGTAAGCCTGAAGGTGTCACAGCTGCTGATAGGTACTGATGTTCCCTTGGGCAGAGTGACTGCAAGGGCAGAGGTGAGTGGTATTACCCAGGCTGACAGTAAGGCACCGCTGTGAGTAGATATCATCCTTCCTGTGGAAAGGGAGCTGGGAAGGGTCACAAATGTAGAGTTGAGACAGACTCAGCTCTTGCACCCTACATTACAAGGATTAAGGGATGTAGCTAAGAAGTGACATGATTCTCAAGTAAAAGGGGAGTCTTTATGCTGGTACAAAGGGTTACTGTACAGAGACTGGATACCTGGCAGAGGGCTAGAGGGTGAGGTAATACAGCATTTGGTAGTGCCCAGAGCCTACCATCTGGCACTTCCAGCAGTAGCCCATGACATTCCTTTTGCAGGTCATATGGGCATGACGCATACCAAGAGACATATTATGCAGAACTTTTATAGGCCTAGGATTGCAAGGAATGTAACAGGTACTGCAGGACCTGTGAGCAGTGCCAAAAAGTAGGGAAGGCAAGAGATAAGGTCAATGCTCCTTTGATGCCTTTGCCTGTGACTGAGGAGCCATCTCAGACAGTAGTTACAGATATTATGGGACCTTTGAATGCCGCATGTTCCACAGATAAGAAATATAGCCTAGTCATAGCAGATTATGCTACTAGATACCCTGTGGCAGTGACTCTGTCCTCCATCGAGGCAGAGAAAGTGGCAAATGCTTTGTTAGATTTTTCAGCAGGGTAGGTTTCCCGAGAGAAACCCTGACTAACAAAGGTGCCAATTCCATGTCAGACCTGCTGACTTGTCTGTGGAAGCACTGTGGGGTGAAGCACCTAAAGACCACCCCACCACCCTACACTAATGGTCTAGTGGAGAGGTTAAACTCTACACTAAAGACCATGCTAAGGGCATCTGCAGACAAGTTTAAGAGAGAGTGGGACAAATATTTGCCCCATCTGCTGTTTGCATACCGAGTGTTACCCCAGGAATCCACAGGTTTATCACCCTTTGAATTACTGTGGGCATAGGGATATGCAACCCTTGTATTTGATTTGTGATAAGTGGGAAGGTGATTGTGAATTCCACAAGGGTTCTGTTATGGCATATGCCCTAAGCCTCAGGACAAGGCTTAGGGACCTCATGGGCTTGGCTCAGAAGAATCTGGCAGGAGCTCAACAGCAGAAAAAGGTCTGGTATGACAGGTCTGCTTACGGCCAAGAGTATGCTGTGGTACAGCAGGTTATGGTGTTCATTCCTGTCTGACATAATAAGCTGCAGGAAGCTTAGGAAGAACCCTTCAAAGTGATAAGGAAGGTCAGTGATATTAGCTACATAGTTGAACAGCTAGGCAAGAGGCACAAAATGTACCATGTTAACATGATGAAGCCTTACCATGACAGGAAGGCCCTTGTGCTAAGTATTTGCAGTGGGTGGCAGGAGGAACCTGACAGGAATCTGGCTTGGACTGGCACCTCAGTGGAAGGTGTAGCAATGTCCCAGCAGCTATCCCCTGCCCAGTTTCAAGAAATTCAAGCAATGTTACAGGAGTTTGGGGACATGTTCAATGGGAAACCTGGGTGCACCCACCTGGGACAGCACCGTAGTGGAGTCAGAAATGCCATTGCAGATAGGATCTCAAGACAGGGTATGGATTAATGTATTCCCAGACAGGGTCATTCCTCTCAAGCAATGTTTCTTCAGAGTCACTTGAGATACTAGCTTGAGTTTTCAAAGGGGGAGAGATGTGATGATGTGAGGTAGTGCCAGCTATGCCAGAGAGAGTAGGGCAGTGCATGTGTAACATATGCCAGCATAGCTAGATGGAGTTTTATAAATAAATTTATGTCATTTGAGTATCAAACTGATTTATACAGACACTTGTGTTAAAATGTATTTGTAAAGCTGCTTGTGTTAAAAATGAATGAACATTCAGCCTGACTGGGCAGAAAAGAAATATACATGCATGTCAGGCTGTATTGTGGTAACTGTTGAAATGTATATATGTTAAGAGAGGCTCCTGGAAGGGAAGGTGGTTAAGCTCAGCCCGGATTACCTTAAGAAAAATAGCTTGACATTAAATGACTTGGCATGGCCATAAAGATTTTATCTCACAGACCTGAATGCAGCATAGATGCAATGTCTGGGCTCAGGTCCTGCTCTTGTTGTCCTTAGTGGTGAGGTAATTGCTACCTGGGGTGCCAGAGTGTGTATGGTTAGTCTCTTCAAGAAGGATGAAAATTTTGGAATTGTTTTACAGTCTCCAGATGATGGGATAAGTCTTAGCATGATTCTGGGTGTGTATTGTGACACATCTGTGCTAGATCCTAGCTCATCTTCTAGTCAGGGGGGAAATGTGGGAACCACAGAATCAGGTGACCAGATGTGATGTCATTCTGCAGCCAGCACTGAAATTGTATTTAGATATTAGTGATAGATGTGTTAGGGACACTCAGCACTCTGTTACTGGAATTGACAACAAGACACTCATCCACGTCATCTTGTCTTGCTTTTGTAAATAACTTAGCTAGGGAACAGTAATTCTTCAGTTAGTTAGAAAATACAGTGAGATTCATTAAATACTATTTTTCTGTATCTGTCTGAGCCTTTCCATCTGTGTTGCTTTTTTTGTATATTTCCTGTGAATTGAAACTCTGATGTTTATTCCGAATAGATATTCAGTATTGTCTTATTTATTTCTTATATGAAATAGATCTAAACATTTCATTGTGGCTGGTCTTTTAGAAAATAGTTTAACCTTTGAGAGTAATTGCATTTATTTGGTGACACTGTGGCTTCATGCTCCTGAAAGTCTTTCTGCTTGGCTTGGAAACACAACCATTTGTATAAGTATTAATTTTCCTAAGTGTAGTTGGGTACCTTGGTAAGAGCCTTAAGGAAGCTCTCTGGTGGCAGTGAATCTACCATATAGTTTAGGTAAGGGTGGCAGAATGGATAAATCTGTGTCAGCCTTTCCCAGGGGTGTGTGTGTGTGTGTGTGTGTGTGTGTGTGTGTGTGTGTGTGTGTGTGTGTGTGTGTGTGTGTGTGTGTGTGTGTGTGTGTGTGTGTGTGTGCATGAAAATCAAATCTCAAAGAGTGTGCATGTGTGTGTGTCAGCTACTAGAAACAGGGACACAGAGGGCTGGTTTCTACAGAGAAAAAGTTGGAGCCTTATTTGAGGCCTGGAGAGAAAATCTAGCCCCAGGTCTGGGGTGTGCTCCCTGTGTGCTCTTTAGAGAAACTATGCTTGGTATAGAGAACTGCATTTGAAAATAGTGTGTATCCATTTTTATTTTAAGTACATCCCCCACCGGTGTCAGTGGTGAGGATTGAGGCTCCTTGATTACCAGTCCAGAGAAGGGACGTCATACCTTCCACCAGGATGAGTGAGCCTGCATCAGCCTTTCATCCTCCCCCACATGTGGACTCTCCAGAGTGAAATTACTGATTAATATATCACAAATTGGTTTGTTCTCCAAATCCTTGTAGAACTATACAGAGATTTATGTTGGATGTTTCAGCATTCTATCCTATCCTATCCTGTCCTCTCTTATCCTATCCTATCCTATCCTACACATTAGGAATTTAGACATTTAAGGTTGTAAATCCATTTTTCAGGACCTCAACCCTAATTTGTTTTGTGACAATGGATATTATTGAGTGTGGTGGGGATTTAATGAATTAGCTGTGGCAAATGGAGAGCCAACAGCAATTACATTTAGAAACATGTAAAAGGATGGGTTTAAATGATAACACATGCATAAAATCCACTGAAGGTTAAAGTGTAGAATACATTTCTGGTGTTCAATATTTTATGTATTTTCTATGTATGTATTAGTAATTCACGTGTTTTTAGCATGTATGGATTTTTATTGGTGAGAGTCAGCCATGTAATTAATGGTAGATGCTTTAAATGTTTTCAGAGAAAGCATTTTTTAAGAGTATGATAAAAAACAGCATTGCTTGATAATGTAAGTAAAGCATTTTTTTACAACAATGGCATGGTGAGGCTTGTTTTTTTAAAGAATTAATGGAGGCACATATTGTTCCTCTCCTATATGAGGCCACATATTACACAACATGTTAAGCAAGCTTTAAATAGGATAGAACCAGGTGAGTTTATTACATGGGGCAGCAGAAAGTCTAACTGTTGTACTCGTCTACTTGGAGGTATCAGGTGACAGTACCTTAACCAGAGCATGCAAGTCAAAGCAGGGAGTGAAAGCACAAAAGCAGCCCAAACCATAACAAGAAACATTTGGCAAAACGTTTGGGAATAAGAAATGTTCCCATAAGACTTGTTATCATTGAGTGAGCATGGCATTAACATTCAACATCTCACTTCGTTGATACCATATCATTTGGCTAACTTGGCCTTTCTATCACTAGCCAAAAGAAGGAACTCCTAAGCCATTCATACCCTATCAACCCTATGCCCCCATATGACAATGAAATGAGTTACAGCTGAATGTTTTTAATTTCTAAATGACTGGGGTCCAGTGGATAGTCCAGTGAGATGTTCACAGCTTAGTCATGCACACAGTATTCAGTCAGCATCTTGTGACATCTCAGGGGCATTAACTGCCCCTTCTTGGAGGTATGGTCAGTGAAGGGTGCCATTCAACAGCGAACTCTCTTCTCACACAATGGAGTGAGCAATTTTTGTCTACTTCAGAAATAATGGTCAGGATACATATCAAAAAGGACAGGTCAAGACCCAAAAATGAATCACTGCTATTACATGGGTGACTGGTACAAAGTAACATCACTTCAGAAAAAGCATTGGTGCATATTTAATGTCCCCACATCATGGCTATATTTTGGAGCAACAGTAAGGAGCAGAAAAGTCTTATACCAACAGTAAACTAAGACAGATGCCAACATACTGACACTATATTGGATGCCTGTAGTAAGCAAGCTTGGAAGGGTATAAATGCCTACAAGCATTGCTAGTCCTCAAACTATGATACATAATCGAAAACTCATAAAAATGTTGCCAATGACATTTTTTGTCTATCTTTTATTAACCAGGTTAGCTGCACAAGGCTAGTAGTCTTTTTTCTGGGGAGACCCTAAGTGGTATTTATACTACTAGGGGACATTTGGTAAGGGCATCAGGAAACTTCTGTTACTTTTTTGATAGGTGCTGTGGGATATTTTAGATCCAACTCATGTAGGTGGGGTCTTAGTTTAATATCTCATCTGAAGGACGGCCCACTTCGTAGTGCAGCACACCCCTTATGTTATACTGCAGTTTCAGTTATTGATGCACTTGGAGTTGGAATATAACCCACAGCCTTCTGCAAAAAAGGCATGTATGCTACCTGGTATGACTCTGACTCTACATTGCTTGCAATCACTTAGTTCTAGCAGTCGTAAGAAATGTAACAACAGGCATGCACAACAGTTCACTTGTAAATGGCAGGCACTTCATTAGGAACAATCCTCTTTTCTTCTTCAATCAAGTTAAAGGAAGCTCTATATCTGTGATAGTCTGAAACAATCTTGGAATAAATATCCCAATTCTGTGCCCATTTGCAATATACTTTCCAGTGGGACATCGCAACAAATCTTATTCTGGTATTGCCACACATTACATATTGTAGTTTGGAAACTTGAGCCCACGTCTTGTGTAAGCAAATAATTTACAGTAAAATCATGCAGTGAGGAGAACAGATGAAGAAGGCTTAGACAACCAGAGTTTTACATGCCCTCTTGATACCTTAAGACACCATAATTTAAACGCAACCACAACTTGCTCCTTCCTATATAAATACAATGGAATTTCCTTGTCCTCCTCTTCTTGCAGACCAAAGATAAGCAAATAATTGGACTTCAGTTACCCCAAGTCTTCAAGCTTCAGTTTGATTTTTTTTTAAATTAATAAATATAAAGATTTACTTTCTGTTTCTGCATAATCTATCTACTTTTTCCATTGAGACAACCACAGTTGTGACATTTGAGACTTCCCTTTCAGATCTCTAATACTACATTTAGGGCATAGCCTGTACTTTGCCAGTCGATGTCATCTAGCTCAACTTCTCTAGTGATAAAGGTGGTGAATAAATGTGACAAAACACGCCACATTCCCATAGAGGAATCCCCTGCATTCTCCATTATATGTAATGCAGGTACAGTTAGAAATGCAAAATATAATAAACAGAACATACCATCCTAGCTGACAATAATGCACAATTAACCTGTGCTACCACAATTAAAAAAAGCAATGGGGCTACTAAGTAAGCAAAAAAGGCTTTCATAGACGGACCTTTATCCACATCTGGCCATTTAGCTCTGCACCCAATTGGAAGCCTAAAATATGAAATGTTATATTTCAGATTTAATAATATCCTGCTTTCAGTTGCTAATCAAGGTACCAAAACAATGACATTCATTTCATCTTGCTTTGTAATCTGTATTATTTCTACTTTAGTAACTTTTGACTTTGTTTGACATGTGCACAATCTATGGGAGAAAGAAACCGAATTACTTTCCTGAGGGAAAAAAAATGTTCATATTTTTTATTAGACTGCTTCTGTTGCAAGTGAATGTTTTTTTTCTAATGGCATTGCATGTAGGCATAGAGTATGCATATTGTGGAAGTGAAGTTGTGTGTAAAGTTTAGTGAAAGAAGAATGAGTGATGTGAGTGCACATTGTGTGTCTGGGTATATTTAAGAGTCATTAGACCTCTGAGTTCATAGTAACATTAATAGATCCAGCTTGTACAGCACTCATCGCTTACAGAGCAGAATTCTGGGTACTGTCGCAGCCATATGAAAATCATACATCTGTCTGTGGTTTTGTGTGTCTGTGTATGGATACGTGTATGTGCATGGTGAGTGTGAATGTGTGTATGCAGGTGTTTGTGTGTGTGTGTGTGTGTGTGTGTGTGTGTGTGTGTGTGTGTGTGTGTGTGTGTGTGTGTGTGTGTGTCTGTGTATGTATATGTGTATGTGTATAGTGAGTGTGAATGTGTGTATGCAGGTGTGTGTGTGTGTGTGTGTGTGTGTGTGTGTGTGTGTGTGTGTGTGTGTGTGTGTGTGTGCATTTGCTCTAAGTAACAGACTATATATATCTTTTATCACCTTTCCACCATAATTTCCAGATTTGCATTCCTAGAACTAATTTCTGCACTGTGAATGTCATGTGACATAGTATAATCTCACTAAATATGCTTTTAAAATATGAGGCACACAACCAGCTGTCTGTCAAGCTGTATAATCTTACTTTAGATTGTTCTCTTTCCTCTAGCACCAGCTATGGTAGTGATCAGTTTAACAGACTCCGCAAACTTAATTCAGAGGGACTTCTGTGCCATAATTTTGCAGGGTGCACAAGTGCAACCTTTAACATCGTCACCCCGATAGGCATATCATAAATATATAATCCCTCTAGCACCTTCTATACTGAGAGGTGCTTAGTGTAAAACAGAATGAATAGTACACTAATCTGCTGCTTGATCCAACATACATTTCACCCCATGGCACTCTGAACATGTAAAGACACATGATTCTGGCTGTGGCTCTTGCAACTGCCAGTACTAAGGCAGAGGTCTCCTACTCATGACATTCAATACACAGCACTGAGGGCATATATGTATCCAGCATCCACTATCCATGTAGTTTACGCTACAGATTACTAAAAACATGGGAAAAAGTCTTTATATTTTATGATGGTATTGCATTCACTAAACCTTTAGGTGGAGAGTCTAGAGACATTGGCCAAGACTCAGTAAAAAAATCTTTTATGCTAGCACACAGGGGTCAAGTAGTGCAATCAAATTTGTGTGACATGCTCTGATAATGATCATCTATGTAACAGGAGCAACACTGAGTGATGATGTCTTGACAGAGGCGTAGCTAAGGTGAGACAAAGGGAGCAGCCCCCAAGCTACAAGACATCAGGGGACATGATCTTCATTACTAGCATTCCAAAAATGCAATCGCCAAATGGCTTTAGTGCTCCAAGTGTGATTTGGTCCATAACCAGGATTCAGAAATGTATGTCAATAATGCATGTTTGATTGGGGCTGAAGCGCTCAGCAGTCCCCATCAGCTGTAGCAAGCAGTCTGCTACAGTTTAAAGAAGAGAAAGGACTTTTTTCACCCCTCAAGTAAGAGAAGACCTTCTCTTATTTATTTACGTATTTATTGACATTTGTTTACCAGGAAAGTCTAACTGGGTCAAACCGGGTCCATTTTCAGGGGCAGCCAGGTGTGAAAAGCTCTGGATACAATTAGAAGTTACAAAAAACAGAGTTCTTTACAATTAACGTTTAATTTACAATGTACAAAGACATATAAAGTAGCATTAAAAACTTACTTCCTTGACAACCTCAAATGCCAATGCAAATCAGACAAACCACCATAACACCAGCACTACTTAATTCTAACCCAGTTTTATATTTCAAAATAACTTTCTATCCACCACTAAAACGGTTTCAGCAAGAACTGCCATGTTTTCTCATACAATACCATAAAGAAACAGCTCAAGATTTTGTACTATAATACCAACTGTTATCAAAGGTCATGTAAGTTCTGATATATACTAATAAGATTTATATTGTCTATATATTTTACTTTTATAATCCTTTAACTTTGCTTATTTTTGCTATTTAAACATTTTGTCTACTATCTATATTTGACTGTAAACTGGAGCTTTCTCCCTGGGCCTCCATTGAAAATGAGTTCCTGACCCAGTAGAATTTCCCAGTCAATAAATAAATAGATAAATAAATATATAATACAGCACAACAAAACATTTTATAAATATGTTATAAGAACAGGTAGTGATATCATGTTAAAAATCAGAAGGTGAGAAGGGAACAGGTTACACAATGACCTGGACAATGTCCTGGCAGTACATGTAACAAGAGGGGACCAGTAGACTGCATGCAGCATGCTTGCAATGATGCACATTCACATAAACAACAATGTGTTTTTACAGACGTGTCTGAGAACCTAGATAAAGGCTAGACAGGGAAGTCTTAACTATGTTCATTTTATAAATGGGAAGAAAATGTATGTACAGGATATGTACAAGACAGAAAGGGGAAAAGGAATCAGGAACAAACAGAAGAGCAAGGGGAAAGGAAGTGTAGCATGGGGGTGGTGGAGCACATTTTTTTTTTGTGAGAGAGGTGCCCATGTATGTGTATAATGTGTTTAAGAGCACTAAATGGGAAAGGTAACATTGGGAACATGTGATCTGGTAAGAGAGTAATAGGGATAACAGCAGACATAGAAAACCCAACAAAAGACAGAAAATACTAACAAGAGAGTGGCTCACACAAATGGGGAGACCACAAAGAAAGACACAGATAGACAAAGGTAGGACAATTGTCTTGGGGAGGATTGGACTACAAACTGGGAAGGGAAATGAAATGCAAGAAAAGGAAACACCACCATGGGTGGTAGGATGGATCCAATGGGGTGATGGCTGACTGCAACCCTGCACAGTGCTGTGCCCAACCTGAAGTCAGTTATGTCTGTGGCCATCATCATGGCTGCCCACAGTACTATTGGCTTGCTGGTCAGTGTCAAGCAACTAACTGTACATCTCTACCAGTTGCGTTACTTGAGGATGTTCTCCAGGCTAATGATGCAAGTGCCCACTTTCCAGCCCATCAAGCTTTCCACTACATGTGAAGGGATCCAAGAGGGATCCTGAGTTATTCTCTCCAAAACGGAGCCTACACCTCCCTCCAGAGTCAAAGCACTATAGGGAAACAACAAGCTATCAAGGTTGCCCTTACAGACAACTGGGTCTACAGACTGCTGATGACCAAGCAGGTGATGATGAGGAAGGTGCACAGTGTACTGGATACTGCAGCACCACATTCACTGCAGTGCTGCACTGTGTACAATAGGAATGTAAATGGGCAGTGTAGCAGATACTGCAGCACTGCATTCACTGCAATGCTGCACTGCACTGCATACAATAGGAATGTAAATAGACAGTGTAGCGTATACTGCAGCACTGCATTTACTGCAGTGCTGCACTGCACTGCATACAATAGGAATGTAAATGGGCAGTGTAGTGGATACTGCAGCACTGCATTCACTGCAGTGCTGCACTGCATACAATAGGAATGTAAATGGACAGTGTAGAGGATACTGCAGCATCACATTCACTGCAGTGCTGCACTGCATATAATAGGAATGTTAATGGTAAGAAACTAACAACAAAGAACACATTAAAAAAGAAGAAGATGGCAGTGATAAAGAGAAGACAAATGCAAAAGCAACTATACGTACTGTGTGCTGCACTGGCTAGCAGTTCAGGCCCTGGAGGAATAAAATGCAGTTCAGTAAACAATGACAGACCAAAAGCAATATTGAGGCATGGCAATAATGTATTACAGAACTATGTGCACCACAAAGGGCAATTGTACATGACAACTAGTCAGTCACCCATCTGTAAGACAGTGGCACAGTCCATGAGTGGCAACCAGTGTCTCTGAAAGAGCACTGTAGTTGGACAGAAACAACAGCTTGAGTATGTATTGTCCAGTCAGGGGGCACCAAACATTATGTGGTAGGCATTGCCTACCAAATGATGACATGCATGGTACTTTGGAAAGCCTACCATGTGTGCTGTGCCTCAGCATTCAAAAGTAATACACATGGGACATCTAAAAACATGGGGCACCAGGGCACCCTGTTATATGACAACAGCTATGAAGTATCAGTGGAATAGTCATGTTGTGGTAGGTGCAATTAACATGGGCAGTAGAATGACCAGTATAAGTAAGCCCCAGCAGGCTTGAAAGGGCATTAATAGTGTGGTAGATGGTTAGGGTTGTGGCACTGAGCATTGCCAAGCAAACAGTTCCAAATCAAACAATGACACCCATGGTGATGACAGTACAACCTCTGCTATCCTAGTCTGCATTACCATGGCACAACTTAAAATGTCTGGTAGTGAGAGAGACAGTACAAAAGTTCCAGTTGCATTTCAAAGTATCCAGCAAATAAAGCAAATGAAAGCTGCAAACAATGGTAAAAGTAATTAGCAGCAGTGCAAGTCTGGACAATGAAGGAGGTAACTAAGAGATATGCAGGTAAAACACCAATTTGTATATGCACCTCAGTGCCAGAAAAGATGTTGTTTGGCATATGAAATTGTTTTTATCGACCTTGTCAAGTACTGAAAAGTACACAAAAGTGAAAAAAACACACATGTCCATGAGCACCAATATCTGCATATAGCTGTACAGGAATACTTACCCATGTACAAGCAGTTACCAGGTACTTTTACTTACGGTAAATCTCTTGCTCCCTCTCCCTAACCTTTTCTACAAGTTAGGAGAGAACATCAGTGGCGTTTCTTCAGCTCATTGTACTGAAGGTGGCACCTCTTACACCAGACTGGCTGTTGCCTGTGGCATCACTCATCTCCCTGTAAGCTAGTACCAGGCATCGACCATGTACTGGGGGCCTTATAGGAGTTCTTCAGTAGGTGCTCTTGGTAATGCCACTGCAAGAGGTGGAGAAGCCACTAATGGCTATCACACAGGTTGATATCAAGAGGAAAATGATAGCAGAGTCATGTGAATGCATAAAGTGGGAGCCACATGACATATGTCAGTGGGGAGCATGGCAGCATGATGCAAACCAGTGCCACAGCAGAACTGCATCACAAAATTTGACGTGTGCAAGAGATGAGACCAGGTGTGCTAGACACAAAATGTATGGGGCTTGTACATACCATGCTGGAGTACAATAGCTTGCCAATGTGCAACCAGTCATGGTATTGCAGTTACATGGCACCTTTAGGGGCCATGAGGTGAATTTCAAGAAGATTACAGTCTCATCAAAGCTGAAAAACTTCCTACACATGTACAGAACATTTCAATGTGTACAATGTGTGTATGGACAGGCATGAGCCCCACAGCACAGTCTAGAACATGTATGTATTTTGATAAATGTGCAGTTTAGAGAAATTTAACGTATGCTTCATTAGCATAACCGACATTATATGAACCCTGAAAAGGGTTGATAAGAACAGCTGTTGCAACTGGAATGCTCAACACACTATGTAATGTTCTCTAGAATAGTGGGTGGATCCTGAATACTTACTTACTCTTTGTTGACCAGGTTAGTCCAACTAGGCTACTGGCCTCTTTTCAGGGGAGACCTGAGGTGCCAGGGTTTTGGGCAACTTCCCCTATTTTTTCAATAGGTGCCATGGTGCCTTCTACACCTACCTGAGTTACCACCAACTCAGGCAGATGGGGCCTCTGTTTACCATCTCATTCAAAGCATGAAACACTTGGGAGTGCTTATATTCTGTGCATACTCTGTTATCTTTACTATTGTTGCAACATTAAAAGTGGGATTGTCACATATTAGTAGTGCTGCACATAGTAATTGTAAGACTCCTACCATTTAGCAGCATAACCTTGAGTTTGTTTTTAGATGGAGTTTTTAAGTCAGGACTTTTGTCCTTGACATACTGCCTAAAAAGGCACTATGGGACTGGCAAGAGCCTTAGCCAGTAGTCAAAATCCCAGGAGTGACAGATGAAGACCATCTCTGGCAAAGCATCAAGGTCTGTCGATTATGTCATCTCAGGCTGACAGATAGTGGATCACCTTAGAATGACACCAGAAACTAAGCCAATTATTGAAGTTAATCATTTTCTGTTTGTATTGAGACATCATCCTAGGTGAAGGTAAAATGCTACTTAAGGCTAGGGACATACCTGCCTGAAACACATAGCCCGAGAGCTCAGTCATGTCTCTCTTCATATAGTCCAGAGAGGTATGTCTCAAGTTGTTCACACCAACATGGACTATGACAGAGTCATAACAGTATCTGCTGTTGAGAGACTTGAGTGCATGTGTGATATGGCAGATATGGGCACCTGACAGACTGCTGACTGTGTCCTTTTCCTTATCTAGCCTGGTGAGAGGGACACCTGTGTGTCTCACCATGAAATCACCTATGACTAATATGTTTGGTTTTGTGTTATGTCTTAAGGCTTGACAGGTGAGACACAGGTGTGTGAGCTATTAAGTGTATTGTGTTCTGCAGAGGAAGTATTATGTGTTGCGTGCTTGTCTTTGTGTTTGGGAGGTCTCTGGTGTTTAGGTATATTTCTGCTGAGGACCTCTGCATATATGTAGGTATGTGTGATGTTGGTTTGGGTGGAGTAGGAGGTCAGGTGTGCATGCTGACAACCTGCTCATTGTCATATGCACTGACTGGTGTGTGAGAGAGCATGGATTCAAGGTTCTTAATATAGTTGCAGCTCTCACATGTTGAGGTTGTATGGACTAGGAATAGAGGGTTGTCAGTGAATATGAGGGAGTTGCTACACTGCATCAGGATGCCCATGTCAACCAAGCTTGCTGGGGAAACTGTGGTAAATTGTCCGTCCATATTGTTAGGTAAATTTATATGGTCAGGAAAATACGTCACACTTAGGAATGGCTACTGGGTTAGAGGTGTGTTGATACCTCTGAGGCTAGGCTTAATGTTCCACCTGACAGTAGAACAGAACCATGAAAAACCTGTGGAGGACCTCAAGTAAAATGGTAAGGGAAAATTTAACAAGCAGCATGTTTGCATGTATAACTACCAACGGTAACCACCACTACAAGGCAGTGCATGATGGTGCACTACACGCAAACAAGAGCAAATGCAGGGCTTAAATAAAACAAGAAATAACCCTTTTAACTCAAACTAGCCAATAAGGACAGTCTCTCTGAGCTCTAGTCCAATCACCCTCGGTTAGATGGTACCCAGACAGCACTCTCCTCCCACAAGTGTGCAGAAGGGCCTTCACCAACAAAGATTGCTTGAATTTGATGCTCAGAAGTTACAAAACAGACCCAGAAACAGCAAACCTGGAACTGGACTATGCTACAGCTAAACTAGTACAGTATACAGTAAAATGTGGCAAAAGGCAGTTCAGACAATTCAAACAGACAGTAGAATGCAAATACAAATTAAAAGTGCAATATAAGAGCAAAAACAGGCACTTATATTTAGTAAAAAGCAACGGATGCCTCAGATCTTTCAGTATCTCAGTGAAGAGCTGGTTTTACTGTTCAAGTGTTACCAAACAGTCTAGATTCAGCAAATCTGAATTAAGCCTATGCTGTAAAATGCAGAAGTGCTAGAAATTCAAAGTGGATAAATCGCAGTCACAACAGCAAAAAAACAGTTTAAATAAAGCAGCAGTTTAGCAGAAAACTGTTTTCAGAGTACAATGTAGGCTTTAGAAGTACTTATTTTTCAGCTAGTTTTATTGCTCAAATGATACCAAACAGTCTAGATTCAGTCTAGAATCAGCAAACCTGAATCTAGTCTATGCTATAAAGTGCAGAAGTACTAGATATTAAAAGTGCAGAAAATCACAGTCACAACAGGGAAAAACAGTTTAAATAAAGCAGCAATTGGCAATTCAGTAGTATACTCCCACAAGAGTTTAGACCACAAACTTTCCTAGTGTGAAATAACTGGTCTAGAACCCAAGAGTTTTAACCAGAACCAATTAACTTAGAATAACAAGCACAATAAGCCTTCACCAGCAATTCCCAGCTTAGAAAGCTGTAGGCTACACTCCCCCGCCACAAGAATCTAGACCAAAAAACTTTCTAATATAAAATAACTAGTTTTGGAGCCCATGTGCTTACGCCAGAGCTAAGACACTTCAGAATAACAGCCATAATAAGCCTTCAACTATTAATTTCCAGCTTAGAAAGGTGTTGGCTCTCCTCTCCTGCCAGAAGAGTTTAGACCACAAATCTTTGTAATGTAAAATAAATGGTTTGGAACCTAAGTGCTTAAACCTGAAAAAAAGACACTTAGAATAACAGGCAAAATAAGCCTTCACCAGCAATTCCCATCTTAGAAGGGTGTAGGCCACACTCTCCTGACATGATAGTCTAGACCACAAACCTTCCTAATGTAAAATAACTGGTTTGATCCCTAAGTGTTTAAACTGGAACAAAGACACTTAGAACAACAGGCACAATAAGCCTTTACCCAGCAATCCCCAGCTCAGAAGGCAGACGCTACCCTCTTCACGCACAAGAGTATAGACCACAAACCTTCTAAATGTAAAATAACTGGCCTGAAGCCTAAGTCCTTAAGCCAAAGCTAAGAGGCTTAGAATAACAATTACAGTTTAATCAGGTTACTAACAAGCAGTAGTAAATGCAGCGGAATAAATGCAATTGAACACTTTTAAGAACAATCAGCAAAAGCAAAATAAAGTAATAAAGAACCCAAGTGCTTAAACTGGAACAAAGACAGAACAACAGGCACATTAAGCCTTCACCGAGGAATTCTCAGCTCAGAAGGGCAGACACTACCCTCTTCTCGCACAAGAGTTTAGACCACAAACCTTCTAAATGTAAAAATAATTGGGCTGAAACCCAAGTCCTTAAACCAAAACTAAGAGGCTTAAAATAACAATTACAATTTAGTCAGGCTACTAACAAGCAGTAATAAATGCAGCAGAATAAATGCAATTGAACACTTTTAAGAACAAGCAGCAAAAGCCAAATAAAGTAATAAAATGGGAAGAGACACAAATACAGTAAAAGCAGCTGAGTAAAGCGTAATGTTTGTAGTTAAGTAGAAAGGGAGGAAACAGAAGATAATTCAATGTTAAGAAACTAAGGGGGTGGGCCTTCCCAAATGATCTGACTTTACTTAGTAGAATGGGCTGATGCAATAGGACTGGGATGAGTGTCCAATATGAAGTTTATAGAAGAGGTGGGCAACTCAAAAACCACCAAGTTTTAAGAACACAACAACAGTTTTGCGGGTGGGTGCAAAAAATAAAATGAAGACAGAGATCAGAACAGAAGTAAGGATTACTGCACTATCAAGAATCATTGGAAATAAGTTCACTAATCCTGAGGAATGTTTACAACACACAAAAACTTTGCAAAACTTAGAATTATTTTGGCAAACTCAGAATAGCTTTTGCAGAATACTGTTAAACAACAACCTAAGAGCAGTACAGTACATGGAGTTTCTTTAACAAGTGTAGGCTGAAAAACAGTGATAAATTCAACAAAATATATAAATGCAGTACAGAACTGCTAGAAGCTTCTATATGGCATCTCTGTCCACATTATAACATTTGTGTATGTCCCTGTCATAGAGGTAATGGTATGAAAGGCATAGAAAGATCTGACTGTGACACACAGGGAAACAATAAGCACCAACAACAGACACTGGCTGTGAGGACAGCCTCTAGCATATACTGTTCATTTCATGTGGATACTATCTCTGATCACCAAGAAATGACAGTGTACAATTTCTCTGGTGAATGTGGCTTATCTTGCAATATTTATATATTTCTGAAAAACGTGGCCGTATTTTTTACCCTCACTTGTATTTACAGTTGGTCTCCTTACCATCATTTTATTCATTTGATATCATGATACAGTTATTTATATAAGATGCTGAATGCAATTTCATCAGGTCACTCAATGGCACTACCTGCATTGCTGAATTAGCCCCTCCTTGAATGCCACCTCTTACAGCACAATTTTGTTTAATGCATTGTAGTATTCATTACTGAATCCCAGCCATTGTTTCACAGACTCATTTGGGGTAGACAGTGTTACACATTCTGATAAAAACAGTGAATATCTTTCCCACTAATGTCAAGGTAATTTCCAAGAAACAGCAGTAAATATTTTAGTTTTTGTTAATATTTAAAATAAGTCTATATACTGTTTCCTCTGACATTTTATTTACCTAACACATCTAAATTTCGTAGCATTGACTTTTGTATTTTCTTTGTTGCTCTTTGTTAATCATATTTTTTTATTTATTGAAACACTTTCAAACATGTCTAATTATTGTTCTTTTTATTCTGCACATTTCAGAAATGATTCACTGTTATTCAATGGTTTGCAACAAGTAAAGATTTTTTTTCCTATTAATTTTTGTCTAGTTAGTTTTATCTTGTGTGGCACCTGAACTCTGGATCGTGGACAGAATTTGAGGTTTTATTTACTCTGGTAGAGATTTCATAAGGCATCTACACATGCAAGCTGATGATATATTTTATAAATCGTAACAAACAAAGCAACACAGAAACATGCATAAACAAATGAACAAATAAATAAATAAATAAATAAACACACATCTAAAGAAAGAAGAAATGTTTCCTACAGTTTTATTTTTCATGCAATTTATTCATTGTTCATATTTCTTTGAAACAAAATCTTACTAATAAATCAGTAATTAGTAAACACATCAGGAAATAAACTGAAAGAGGTATGTAGTAGTAAAGAATCATAAAGAACAGTATGAAAAAGAGAACAATAAAAACAGAAATAATGCAGCTGAAATTTGCCATCTCCCAGGTCCTTACGGGGTAACTCACTAAAATTTAAGAATGCATCAAACACTTAAATGAGTAAATAGTTAATCTGAGGTGTAAAGTGTTGACTTCAGCCTTGAGGCAGCAGTAAGCTGATTTTCCTATCGTGTGTATGAATTATGAACACTGATGAATATATACATAATTCATAGTGTGTCTTGTAACTGAGAGCTGCATAATTCAGGAGTCCTCTAACAGAGGAACAACTAGCAGGGAAAGGACAAAATGGGCATTTCTTTAGAAACACCCTAATGTTATGTGGCTTGCAGGTTACATCACGCTATCAAAAAGTGGGTTGCTGTGGTTTCTGTGGTGTGCCCATTTTGGTCACTTTCTGATGTAGTATAGCATGTACTGCAGTTTTTCAAGACAGTACAGCAAGACTGTGAATTATGGGATGTTTACTGAAACATAAAAAATACAAGTTTGCCTGAGAAGTACTGGTAGCACAGTACATATATGTCCATAAGCACTAGACAATCAGTTGCGGATTATTATACACTTAGCTAAGAGCCAATAATGATAATCAACCTTTTTACCTTGTGTCTGTGAGGCAAACACCTAGAACATTAGGTCAACCCCCCACCATTCAAATGTTAAGCTCTCAGTCTGCAGACTTTTAGAAGCCTAGCCATTTAAGGTTACATACACATTTCTTGTTCTTGTTACAGCATAAGGGCTCCATACCTGAAGTATTAGAACTGATAATAGGAGTCTCAACAATTCAGCTTTAAACTTTAATATGCGAAGGTTAGTATAATGGTTAATGTGTTTGCCTTACAGTTATAAAGTACAGAGTTTGATTCTCAACTTTTACCGCTGTCTGATTATTGGCTAAGTCTATAACTAACTGCCTAGTGTTTACTTATAAAATGAGATTAAAAAAAAAAAAAAAAAACGCTAATTCTAAAACACGTTGTTCCACCTTTCAAATGGTTTTGCATTGGAGGCTTCTGCACTACTGCAGTGTGAGGGGGGATTGCACCCCATATCCCTGGGCTTAACTAACTCTGAAGTCACTTTTACCCAGATGAAAGGGAATACTCAAGATAATACAGACTTGGACTTAGTATATATTCGTCTTGTAATTCTACTGCTTTGAAGATGCATGTACAGTCCTTGGAACAGCAACAGACATTCTGCAATAGCTACTCGTATACATGAAGGTATGTGGTGCTTTCCAGTGGTGAGGTGGTGCAACAGTTAACATTGTTGCCTCACAACAGGAAGTTCTCTGGTTCAGTTCTTGGCTTGGCTGCCTTCTGTGTAGAGTTTGCATGTCCTACCTGCATTTGTGTGGGTCACCTCTATGTTCTCTGGTTTCCCCTCACATAGGTTCATAGGTAGGTACTGGGCTATTGGCCCTAGGGCCTATATAAGCCTAGGCAGACAGTACCCTGGCTTTTGCCATCCAAGAAAATTATTTTCCTGTGCCCCTGTAAAGCAGAGCCACAGAAGTGATCCCCGGGGTGAATTTCCTATTACCCATCCAATCATCAAGATTTTTCTTGAAGAGTGCTAATGAGGAGCTTTGTTTGATATAGACAGGTAGTTTGTTCCAGAGTATGGGAAGTCTCTAGAACATGAATCTATCCCTCCAGCATGTTCTGTTTATTGTGGCAACAAGGTTTAGATCCCTAGAGTGTGTAGTTCAGAGGGATTGGGATTTCTTTACGTGGAGCATGTCCAACAGCTCTGGGTTAGACATAGCTTTATATGTTAGGCAGAGATCGCCTCTGAGTAGGCGATATGTGACAGAGTAAAGCTGGAGTTTTTTGAGACGGTCTGCATAGGGCATCTGTTTGAGGCTGGTAATTCTCTTTGTGAGGTATTTCTGTGGCCTTTCCAGTTGTTGTAGATGTCTTGTGAGGTACATACTAAAAGGGGTGTTGTACTCAATAATGGGCCTAATGAGTGACGAGTAGAGGAGAACAATGACCTCTTTTTTCCTAGATGAGAAACCTTTTGTGATGAGGTGTGCCACATAGAAGGATTTCCTGACTACTGTGGCGATGTGATTATCAAAGGAGAGACTACTGTCCCCCTGTGTCCTAAGGTCTCTTATCACACTTTCAGTGTTAAGTAGACTACCGCCTATGTGGTTGTTCATGGGTACAGAGTTTTTACCAAAAGGGATGACAATGCACTTTTTGGCATTGAGCTTGAGCCCATGGCTTTGACACCAGGCACCTTGTCTCAGTGTGACTCTTTTGTAGGAAGTCCACATCATTAGGAGTTTTGATTATGGCTCCTAGTTTGCAGTCATCTGCGAACTTTGTTAGCCAAAGACCTTCTGTGTTAGCCTGTACTTCAGAGAAGTAGATACCAAACAGGAGAGGACCTAGGACTGAACCTTGTCGTACTCCACTTGTCACTGGTCTGAAGTTGGATTTAGAGTCTGCTACTTTCACAGTGTGGGTTCTGTCAGTGAGCCATTTGGCAACCCATCTTGTGACATAGGGATTTACACATTCCAAAGACATGTGTCTGGAGTGTTCTCTGGTTTGACTCTTGGCTGGGGTGCCTTCTGTGTGGAGTTTGCATGCCCTGCCTGCATTTGTGTGTGCATCACCTGTGTGTACTCTGGTTTCCTGTCACATTCCAAAGACGTATCTGGAGTGTTTCTCTCTGGGCATCTTCTGAAAATAAGCTCTGTCCTAGTTGGACTTTCCTGGTCAACAAACGTTAAATTAAATACATTTTGTTCTCATTTTCCTGCTATAGCACAAGAGGTGCTTCCTGTGACCTTTAATATGATACCATCCCCTCTAAAGTCTGTCAGTATATTGCACATTGTTTTCTCGCTGTGATCAATATGTAGTCTTGCAAGCATCTTTGTCAGCTCAGATGTGGAATCACAGAGACATAGTAATATCAGTAATGGCAGATTATTTGGTGGCAGCAGCAGTGGTATCAGCAGAACTACCACAATGTGATGAGATTATCAAATATCCCATCACCACTGGGTGGACACCAATATTGGAATGATTGTTACACAAGTTTGCTTATGTTTCGATTTAACATTTATTTTATTTCTCATTTTGGTATCTGGATTAGTCACACTAGACCAGTGACATATTTTCAGGGAGACCTGAGGTGGTATTCATAGTCACTAAGAGAAATTTGACTAGGACACTTGGGAACTTCCCCATTCTTTCATCTTGCTGTTTTGCATCGCGATCAGTATGTAGCAATGGAAGGTTGCTGCTAACGTGATGGAGGATGGCATGAGAGATAGAGCAGTGTATTTTTTGGAAGAAGCAGATCGAGAAGTGACTGAACCTATTGGAAATGAGTAAATTATTGTAACAGAGTTATAAGTAGGTGGATTACCAACACAGGATTTACTGAATTTGATGGAACAAAGTGAACCAGATAAATAGAGCAGTAAAAAGCTGGGGCAAAGTAGCTTATCGTTTTATGGAAGCAGAAGAAATGACAGTTTCAACAGGAAAAGCAATGGGTTTTGGAGGAGCAGAAAACACTGGTATGTGCTTGGCTGGTGGAGTAATTAGTTTTAAAGACACACATTAGCAACAGGGTATGAGAAAGTCTTATGCCGATGCTGTAAGAATGTGAAGACAAGTGGCTATAGAAACAGAAAGAAGTATTCAGCAACAGACTGCAAGTGAGCAACACAGAACTAAGAAGCTAAATACTGACTTTTTAAAATAGATATGATGTTTTGGACAGTCTAATTCTGCCTTTAGAATTTAATATAAAAGGCATAACAGCATGTATAATCCAAACAAACTAGGTAACCAACACTCCAACATGGAAACCTGACCAGTCCAAATCAGTCCAACCAAAGGAACTTCTCAAATGAAATCCATTTATTGTAAAACACAGATAAATTCACAAACAAATTTGACAAGATGACCTAGGTTTCGTCTTGCTTATACAGACTTCATCAGAACTAAAAACATCTTCTGCAAAAACCACCTCCCTATATACCACTCCCAGGTTAATTGATCAATTACACCTTTAGAATATTAAAGAAACATACCTTTCAAGCCCTACATATAACTTATTAAAAAATCTCTCTATATGAAGTATATAAAAGTGTATAAAAAGTGTATAAAATACTATTGCAATAAATGATAATTAAACATATAAGAATAAAATAAAATAATAGATAATAAAAATGTTAAACTCTCAATAAAATATATGTACTGTCTATATTAAGTAAAATGCTATTGTATATAGCTGAAACTTTAGCCCAGTATATGCCTTAGCTTTAATAACGGGGCTAAACTAATGTGGTCATTAATTCCTGGAAAAGTAGTGGCATCAAACCTTATTTGCCATTTAGTTTCACTAATATCTAAATGAACATCCAGTACATGCCCTTGATTATCCTTAATAACTTGTTGAATAGTACAAAATTGGAATTCATGACCAGGATATAATTTAATGTGTCTTGCCAGTGCATTTGTGTTTTTCATATGTCTAATGTCCAACATATGCTCTCCTATCCTTTCTCTTAGGGTACGGTAAGTTTTTCCTATATAAAATGCAGGACACTGTATGCACTTAGCTAAATATACCACATTTCTGCTGTAACAATTATAATGCCTATTAATATATATAATTTCATTTCCTAACTTGATCTTATTTCCTGAAATTAAAATATATTTACATTTATTACATCTGCCGTACTTAAAATTTCCAACAGGCTTGCACGAATTAGAATGTAGTGTTAATTTACTGCCCTCTAATAGATTCTTAAATGACATATCCTTTCTATACACATTTATAGGGGGGGGGGCTTTAATTTATTATGTACATGAGTATCTAATTTTAACAGCTTCCAATTCCTGTGTATTATTTTGACCATAAATTCTGCGTCACAATTATATGTAGTAATAAAATACAACCCTTCCCCCATTTTATTTTCCTTTTTTACTTCATGGCCAGCTAAGAATTCCCCTTTATCTATATTATATTTTAAAATGGGCTGTTAAACTCCTCCCTTCCTTTTAGATATAATCTCTACCTTGATGGCTTGTACTAGGGTCTCTGGATATCCTCTTTTCATAAACATCCCTGTAATAAACTCTAATTCCTTTTCAAAATTCAAATAATTGTTGACCATTCTGGCTGCCCTGACCATCTGACCTTTAACTATAGCCCTTTTCTGGTGGTCAGGGTGCCAGCTTTGATACTCCAAGTAGGAATTCGAAAAGGTAGGTTTTCTATAAATATTAGATAAAAGACTCCTTTTATCATTATCAACCATCAAATGAACATCTAAATAACTAATTTCTGTACAACTGTAAGCAAAGGTAAATTTTTAAAAATTAACCGTATTATTAATGTATTCCAAGAATGAATCCAACATCTGAATGTCACCGTCCCTAATTATAAAAATATCATCCAAAAATCGCATATATTTCTGTATGTATTGATTGTATTCACTTCAAAAGACATAGGACAGGATTCACGAAGCCTCCGTGTAAGAGTTACAAGGCTGCAGTTAAACGGTGTGACGTCAACATGTCATGCATATGCATGAGGGCATGCTGAATCACACCTAAGGCTTACACGGTCTGTGGAAGACAGTAGGGGGCGTGTCCGTAGGCCGAGCCCTGCAAGTGGACACGCCCCCAGAAGAGTAAAAGTGCCTAAAGTAAACCCCCACGACAGACTACATGGAAATGTGAATAAACACAACACAACACATGCCCCCACAGACTATGAACATAAAATTATATAAATGAACATGTTATATTTTTTTTAAATTGTAAAGATGTTTGCCCGTGAGTGCGCTCGTTTGCGCAGGCATGCCCATAGCTCAGCCACAGTTAGCAGTAAGTGGAAAAGCATATAAGAACTAACTATGCAAAGTAAGCCAAAAAGCAATAGCATAGCGGTAGAGACGTTGGCTGAAGAGCAGGCAGTCATGGTTTGAGCCCCCACAACATCAATTTTTATTTTTAGTGAAATAAGCACGAAACAAGTCCCTGACATATATGTACACATATAAAATTATATTTTATGTAAAATTTAATGAAATAGGCCATTTATGTTGAAGAAATGTGAGATAACAAAATAATAAAAAATGTCAGATGTGCCTATAGCTGAGCTACAGTTTAACAAGTTGAGTGCATCTGCCCGTAGGTGAGCAGTGGTTTAACAGGTGTAAAATAAGTGCCCGAAGGTGAGCAGTGGTTTAACTGGTACAAAATGAGTGCCCGAAGGTGAGCAGTGGTTTAACTGGTGCAAAATGAGTGCCTGTAGGTGAGTAATGGTTCAACAGGTGCAAAATGAGTGCCCGTAGGTGAGCCATGGTTTAACATGCTGAAACTGTGTGCCCCTAGCTGAGCTGAGCATAATATGTGTGCTCACAGCCAAATGAAGCATAAACCAGCGTAACCCGTTTGCGCGGAGCTGCTCACCGCGCCAACAAGCTAACCGACGGGCAACATTGAGCAAGCTGTAACAAAACTGCCTTTACACAGACACACCTCCTAGTCTGTCTAGACAGTCATAAAATATAACAAGCAATGGCCAGGGTCGAACCCAGGATACCATGCACCATAGTCAAGGTACTGAACCACTAAGCCATGACAGCTGTACTTAGAAATGCAGTAATAGCAAATATATAGGAATGAATAGAAAGAGGAGAATGACAAAGCAGGTTTTGTGAAGCTGATACAATTCTAAAATGGCCAATCACAGATAAGTGCGGGAAAAACAGCATATATAAGCCCCATATGTGGGAATACACAGCATAACCGATTGTAGAACTAACTTGCAGCCAGAATGTCAGGAGTAGGTGAGGGTAGTTGCTTCCGAGCACAGAGGTGGGGCGTTGAGGAGTCCAGATATATGGTTTGGCTCCTTGTCCACAATCATGAGGCCCAACGCATGCAGGGCCAGGTCCTGCGGGGAACATATAGGGCTGAGGCGTGGGACCGGTTGGCTCATGATCTTACCAGTACCACAGGGATTCCAAGGACTGGTGAGCAGGTCCGTCACCACCATGCGGACCTGAAGAGACGCAAGCAGGACCAACTGAACCTTTGGATCCAGGAGGCCCGGCAAATGCCCAACGCCCCACTACTAAGTTACATCTAATTATGTATGTAAGAAATTAACCTAGCTGATATTATAGAGATGTGTATTCCAATATTACTTTATTTATATTACAGCTGCAGGTGTCCGTTCTGCGAACTGCAGAGCCTATGGCGATAGGCTGGTGCGGTTGCGCCACCAGGCAGGTCAGTAATCCTCTCCCTGTAACTGTAAATAAATATAAAAGTATGACAGTTAGCAAAAGAGTGCAGTGTAGTCACTAAGTAATAAAATGTGCAAGTAACAGAGTAAGAGTGTTTGCAAGTATTGCTTGATTACAAAAGTGTGTTGCAGTCTGTAATCCAAACAGAAAAATGAAAATGTCTGAAATAAAGTCTGAAATAAAGATGCCCCACCTGTAATATAATAGTACACAACCTGCAGCAGGCTGAAAAATACAGCTGCAGAAGATGAGCAAAACACGTGTGAAATATATCCCTGTTGAAATACTGAAAGATGACAGAAGTGAGACTGTTGGAAAGGATTATAATAACTACAGGTAAAACATGTCAATAAAGCCTAGAAGTAAGTACCATCCTGAATTGTAAAAATAAAACAAGTGAGAGAGTGTGAGAAAGAGTTATGAATCCACCAATAAAGTAGTAATAACTCCTGAATAAAGTATAACGCAGTCAGTACAGAATGAAATGAATGTGACAAGCAGAACCAAACTGCGAAATGTGTTCAAAATGTTCCTGTAGCTGGAATGTGTATCCCAAAATCTTGATATGTTGCTCTCAGTCTGCAATATGCAGATAGTATGATTGTCTGAAATACCAAACATCCACAGTTGTCTATAGCTATATAAAGCAAATGTAGCAGGATGATGTAGCTGAACAGAGCCAGATATGAACGTGTATGAATAAAAATGAAAATGTATATTGATGTAGCAGTAACATTCCTATCACCAACTTGAAGTAGTTATCACATAGGAAACTGTAGGTAGAACTGTAGTGTGTATATATCTGCAGCTATTAGAAATGTACAGCATATGTATTGGTAATTGAAGGTGTTAATTATATTTGCTTCACCCTACCCTATAACCACATATAATCCATTCCATGTGAAATTGGTATGTGCAATCACAATTAACACCCCTGGACATTTGTCCTGTTGGGTCATACATATTTGCATGTACGTTGATGCATCTGCCCTGTTCATACATCCAAACCTGATGGCCTGTTGCCATCAATCAACCCTGCATGTTGTTGGACTGTGTATTGCTGTTCAAATTATGCATGTGTTATGCTCGCTGTTCAATGGTGTGAATATCTGGGTGTTTGGTTAATGGGAATACTAATGCATGCTGTTACAACTAATTGCGAATGGTATTGTATGTTACTAACCCAAACTGTCATGACATAATGCAAAACATAGGGGCGACAGGAAGGCGGGTTCCAGCGGACCCACCTCTCCCACCTCAGCTGGCGAGTGCACCTGGCAGTAGTGCCCAGTCCGGACCCTCCTCCAGTGGCCCTGTGCCACCTGTGGGTGGAAGCGCTGCAGGGGATGGGGCTCGTCCCCCCTCTGCAAGTGTGGCCGGAGGAGAACCACCACTCACCCTCCATAGCGTCCGGACTGTGGTGTGTAGGGAGATCCAGGAAGCTGTTCTTGGGCCCCTACGCCAGCTTGAGGCACAGGTGGCACAACTAACGGGCATGCCTGCTGCCCGGCCTACACAGCCCCCAGCACAGCCCCGTCCTGGGCAGTGAAGGCACAGTGGCAACTGCCCATGGGTGGGGATATCAGTTCCACTGTTGCCATCTGTGGGCTCATGGGCTCTGGATATCCAAACATCCATCCCCGTCAATTGTGTGACCCCCCCACACGTGTCATACACCGCCCCTGTATGCATCTTGTTTTTCTTGTCTGTTGACCTACCCAACCTACCTCCCCAGCTATACCGACTTCCTTTACCTGACATACCACTCTCACCTGAAAAAAAAAAAAGGGCACTCTGTACCCACAAAAAAATTATGCCCCATACATAGCTGCCCACTTTGCACACATGTCTGCTGGACATGGAAACTGTCAATTACAATTGGCTGTACAACAAGTATTATTGTTGTCCTTACACCTCTCTCAGGGGTGGAAGGTTTCAAATGTCACACCAAATTACAAACATATGCACAGCTGTTGCTGATGAAGAAATGGGCAGCTATGGGCCTTACCTACATCCCTCCTGCAAAACCCAAGCTTGTTTCCCTACTGTCTCACCCTCTTTGTGACCCCTTTTTCACCACTTTCCTGTCTCCCCATTTTCATTTCTTTCAAAGAAAATAGCATGGGTGTGTGCACGAGTAAGCACTTTTAAGCGGTTGTAAGCGGGTGTGCGCGGAGCCGAACGCCAGTGCGCATGCGGGAGCTCTGCGCAAACCAGTGCTAACCCAGTTACAACTGCTTAAAAGTGCCTTAGTCACTCTGAATGACAGGTCCTGTAGTCTGTTCAAAAGCAAAATAAAATCCCACTGTCTGTCCCGAACCCAGGACCTTGGAAACAGTAGTCTGCATGACTTACCACTAAACCATGACTGTTATATAAGAACAGTGTGCTACAATAAATATATCATGTAATAGTAGGAATGAATGTAAAGGGAATATAGGATGTGTAGTACACAAAGCATGTCATGTATATTTACTGTCAAATCTAGTGGATTTCTATAATAGTAGTGTGTGAACAGAAACAGCCATGCTAGTTGGTAGCTAGTAGGTAATAATGTCACTGTAGCACCTTGCAAGCCACACACATACTCACAGCAGGATAATCACTGCCCATACCCCACAACCTGTTACAGGAACACATCCGGACCAAGTAATAAAATATGTGGAGCAAAGGGCCAAAACCATGGACACATTACAAATAATGTTACTACAAACTTAGACAGTTCAGAGAGTAACAGGTTCTGCATTTTGTGGGATGTTTGGAAGGGTATGAAGTCTGAAACTTAAATGTTTGTCACTATATTCTGACTTGAGCCCAGAGTGATTTGCCAGAAAGAGCTGTGCATGAGATATTGACCAAAATATGAGGCAGAAATGTGGACAACCTGCAAATATTTGTACACATGAGAGATCTGACACCGGCATATTTGAATAGTTAAGAGCCTAGACATAGCAACAGTGACTGAGTTACAGGGATGCCCCACAGACTCCATGTGAAATGTACGAACAGTAGGCAGAAAGGTGTTACAACACATGCAATGGTAACTATGAAGTCCTTAAAGTATGCACCACTTGCACGGCAGAAATAGTGTAGTAATACATATGCTCATGCTATCCCACAGTCACAACTGCAGAATACCAGACAATTTAATGGGTGTACCATTCCATGAGGCAGATAACAGATGCACCTGAGAGTCTCTGGGGCCTGCTCAGCAGCATACTCAAATACCCTAATAGATGTCAAGGCCCACACCATGGCCAGACCACACTGCATGCTGTAACACCCTAGCAGATATAGCAAGCATTTCAAGGTGTGAATGTACATGGAAAATAGGAAAGCCACAGTAGCACACTACAGTCAGGACACCTAGCAGGCATACAAGTAGTGACTGTAAAGGGCAAATATTGAAGCCATAGCAACAAAGTGCAAGAGCCACTGCTATACACCAGTTACACCACATGTCCCACAGGAAAGCACACACACACACATTAACAGTAGTAGTAACCTTAGGTGTCAGTGTACATACACAGTTAGTACAGGAAACTGGAGAAATTAATGGAGAAATGTTAATCTACAACACAGCCAGAAATATGAGAGAGATACCAACCTTTACACTCACAGAACAGTGTCCACAGCATACCAGCATGGTCCCTGCCCTTAAAATCTGAAAGGGCTATGCCTATCTCACATACCTTTTTATAGCACTGTTCTGAAATCACAGTGAGAACTGCAATCAGTACACAACTGGCTGCATGCAATTAGCAAATGCTGGCTAACAATTGGTGCAGAGGCCATCACATGGACATATGCAGATACCTACAAAAGCATGCTGTCCTCTCAGTCCACACATGCAATACTTTCATTGCACCCTGAAGAGGTAGTGAGAGACAGAGAGAGAGAGAGAGAGAGAGAGAGAGACAGAGAAAAACAAAACTAAACATACACAAACAAAACTGGTCAGCAACAGCCACCTGAAAGCTGACAACTGGCAAGTGGAGCAGCAGGACACAAAACCAGACAGCAACACAAGCAGCTGTGACAAACACAGGTAATGTAAAGTAATACTATAAAAGTCTACATACTGTGAACCCTCCATATGTGTCATTGGTCTGTAGCCATATGTATATGAAGATGTGCAAAGGGCAGGGGACATACAGCAACTATCAGTGAAGGCTGTACATACATTTGTATGTGAGAGCATCTATGTGCACATATCAATGTAGGTTGAATGTAGGTTGTAGTGCAATGTACAAAGTAGGTTTCACAGTTATGTACGTTTAGCAGTATGTTAGTGTGTGTATACAGTATGGTAAACAAACATGTTGATATACCTATCTATCATATGGATACGTATGTATGTCAAAATATGTATGTGTATATATATATATATATATATATATATATATAATATGCATATATGTATACATACATAGAGAGAGATGTAGGAATACATAAACAGATGTAGATAGAGAGAATATGTACAAACATATATATGTAATACACACATACAGATATAGATATATGTAGATACATATACATAGACAGACAGATCTGACTATCTACAGGTATGACTGTATATGACGACCTCACACACCCCCTGTCCCACCCCCTCTGTCACTCTCACACCCTCTCTGTCACACCCCCCTCCATATCCATAGCAATATATGTACATCAATATATATATGTGTATATGTATACAGACAGATATATATATATATATATATATACACATATAGATATATCTATATACATATATATATATATATATATATATAGAGAGAGAGAGAGAGAGATGTATATATATATTCTGAGTGAGGCACATGTGTACAGATGTATTGCAACAGGTGCCTGGTGACAAAGGCATGGAGTGAACACCAGTGCACCAGTGTCAAAACTGGAGTACCGTACCCCATTTCATATCACCTACACCAGTAACCACCAGATATGTGATTGGCTGCCCACCACTGCATGTGTCAGGGGTGAACAGGGTCATAAATGTGTACAATAGTCCCCCCAATGATATTCACAGTGGCACACTATTCCTGGAATACCTGCACATGGTATGTGTCAGCAGACATGGTGTGTCAGCTACGGACATGTAGGTCAATGTACCCCTCCACACCACATAATGGCTGCCATGGTATGTACCTCACATGACAGCTACAGATATGGAGAAGGACACAGTGACATGTACAACACTGTGACAATGCACTCAAACACATTACCAATGCACAGTGACTGACAACACCACAGAGTACACACATACCCACATAGAGGTTACCACTCCTGGATTTACATACTTAAGTCACACCCATGACAGATGTCCAACAACCATAGTAACACCTCACACCATCCACAACCTAAATGACTGCTGTGTGTCGTCCGTGCCACTGCAATAGAGAGCACATGGTGGAGGTACAGGTTCCTACCCACAGATAAGACATACCCTGCAATAAACCACACAGTGTTAAGAAGCAAGACTCCCCATGAGTACATGTCACACATACCCCTGCTGAATGTTAGTCAGATAGGTAATATGCCATATGAGTCACCCTGTGTAACTGTTTGACAGCAGCAGGTACCATCACACCACATGTGTCACAATGGTCAGGGTAGCAGAACAGTATGCTGCTGTAGTCCCAGGGGCAATAGCATATTGTATAGTATTGTATTGTAATGTATTGTATTGTGTTGTATTGTATTGGTATGTAGAGGTGCCTCCTTCGTGTAGTGGAACCACTGCTGCTGTGTGCCAGTGTACAGGTACATATCCTGTAGTCAGGCTAGTGTTACATAGCACTTCTATATGTGTGTTTAGCTCCTCTTGGAGTTCATGTAGCATGCAACTGGGGATACCATCAGGTCCCATTCATGTTGTGTATTCTGCTTTCCTGAGGGCGGCTCTCACCTGGACATCTGTGATGACAGGAAGGTTACAGTCAGCTGGGATAAATATGTCTTATTTTGGGGGAGAGGGAGGGGTGAAACCTGCACTGAACCTGTCTGCCACAATGTTGCCAATATCTGTGGGTTCAATGAATTATTTGTTGTTGTGTTCTAACTATGAGCATAGTGGAGGGTTTCTGACCAGGTTGCTAACATAACTGAAGAAGGCCTTGTTGTTATCTGTAGTGTCCCTGTTGATTTCCCTCTCAAAGTTGCCCATGGATGTTTGTATGAGGGAAAATAGATCCTTACTAGTGCTGCTCAGACATGCCTTCCCTTTATGGAATTATGCTCTGTCTTGCAGTAGCTTCCATCTTTTGTAATACAATCTTTCTATGGCTGGGGTCCACCAGACAGGATGCTGTCCCTTTGTGGAGAGTGTCTTGGTCTTATATGGGATTGCATGATCCATGCATTCTCGGAGATGTCCGTAGAAATCATTTGTGAAGGGGTCAGCATTGTGGGTTGTGTCTTCCACTGGCCCAGTGGGCTGAAAGGATACCATGTCACTGTTACAAAGTGTAAAATTTGCATTTGCAATGTTATTCACTATAGTCGTTTGTGCTGGTGGTGGAGGTGGGATATGTATATCCAGGGCAATTAGTTTGTGGTCAGCTCACAGTAGTTGATGATGTAGCCCATACAGTACCTAGATACAAACCCCCAGAGTGAGGAGGTGCTCTGGACCTGAATCAGTGTTCTGACTGCTGGGGTTTGGTAGTATGTCGTATGGAGTGTGCCAGGTACTGTTGCACAGTTGCTGGCTGAGCACTGATACCTGGCCATTTACATGTGTATCCACCAATAGACAAACAGATGCTATATATGTGAGATAAGTCATATCATAACAGTCGAGTAGCATGTGTAGTATGTGTGCCAAATTCTGCTGACATATATTGCTGATATCATGTTATTTCCTTTTTCAGGAAAATGGCTCACCCGCGAAATCCAGCTTACTCCGCAGCTGAGGATGAGGAGATACACCAGAGCCTGGTGCGGGATTATGCAATACTCTTTTCCCGCACTAGCCAGAATCAGCAGGAGAGGGCTGCACTGTGGCAAGACCTGGTCCGTCGGGTAAATGACATAGGCACGCATAATAGGACATATGAGCAGGTACGACATCACTGCAGTGATTTAATCAGAAATGTCCGTCAGCGTGCGTCTGATATCCACAAGCAACAGGTTGCCACAGGTGGTGGGGTGGCTACACATCCCCCACTCACCAGACTGGAGGGACTACTCATGAGTGTAGTGGCTCCAGTCCGCCAACAACAACAGCAGCAGACATGCATTATGATGGAGGCTGGAGCCACGCAGCAGCAAGACTATGAGCGTGCAGGTAATATGCCATATGTATAGTTGACGGTTGTGTACACTGGTAGTTAATGCATGTGTAAGGTGTGTCCTTGGTTTGTAGCTGTCATCATAGTATTTAATGTGCAAGTGTGATATCCTCAATATCAGCAGCTGACCTGTGAAAGGCGACTGTTGTACTACTGACCTGTATCATACTCAGTAACAATGGCACAGTTGTGCCCACTGACATTAGTTTCCTCACTTCTGCAGGTCCCTCCGGTGTAACAGCAATGCAGCCTATCCATGCTGGTGAGTGTGTATTAACAATACCTTTAATAGTCTTGATAGTAATAGTAATATTAGGCTCACTGAGTAGTGCACTGTGTATGCATGCAGGTGTGTCTGTGTCTGTGTGTTGATATCTCGCATACTGAGTAGTGTACAACTGTGTGCAACTGTGTGCATGTGTACGTGTGCACGTGTGCAAGTGTGCACATGTGCATGTGTGCATGTGTGCATGTGTGCATGTGTGCACCTGTGCATGTGTGCATGTGTGCACCTGTGCATGTGTGCACCTGTGCATGTGTGCATGTGTGCACGTGTGCATGCGTGGACCTGTGCATGTGTGGATGTGTGCATCACTGGTAATATTGTGTAGACATTGTAAACTGTGTTTCCTGTTTCCCTCCCACAGGTTCTGGTGCTGCTCTGGTGTCATGCAGCAGGGAACCTGAATCAGGTGCCATGGCTACTGATAATGATGACATCTGTGTAATGGCACAGGAAGGTATGCCAGGGTCCGTCATTGGTCAGCCGATTGACAGTACACAGCTGTCAACCCCATCAATGCGCACAGTTATCCTGCCAATACACCCTTTGTCACCAATGTCCCTAGGTAATGGACAGCATACAGTGGGCATTGACCAGGGTAATGTGGTATCTGTGGCACATGCGTCCCCAGACAGCAGCCATGGGCATGGCCCTGAGATGGTACCACACAGACAGATGTCCAAGGGTTCTTGTGGGAGCATCTGTGGGTGTACCGCCCCTGTCAGACGTGCCCACAGAGGTCTTACAACCTCAGCTATGTTTCGGGCTGTCATGCAGGCACAGTCACGTATGGAACGGTACACCAGACAGGGTTTGAGGGAGCTGACAGCATGTCGCACAGCCATGACTGACAGTATGCGTGACATTGCGGCTGCCATCTGTAATTTCACCGATGTCATAGACAGACGTTGTGGGGACATATTAGACCGGTTCCACAACTGCATGTCCATGAGCCAGGGCGATGATGGACGGTTGAGGCATCGATGTGGGCGTATGCCAGCATCAGCAGCAGCTGGCAGTCGTCACGGATGACAACAGGGCCGCGGCCGCCCCCATAGTGCCAGCAGCAGCCCCAGCAATGCTGGGTCTGTGCTGTCATCAGACCACCCCAGGAGACCACGTGCACGTGGCTCTGGCCAGGCCCGACAGGGATCTGTGTCCAGTCAATGAACACCTGCTTCTGATGACAGTACCCAGTCTGGGTTGGTACTGGATACAGTCCGTAGCACCCCTGCAAGGTACAGGTACCGTGTCCGTGGCCAGAGACACTGATCTGTATGACCTGGCAGGTACAGTCTGTGGCTGTCCACAAACACCAGTATATGGCAGCCATGAGGTGGAACTGTGTGCATCCATACACACATGCAAATTGACAACACCTAGGGCTACCGCATACACGCACACACTGCATCAACATTGCCCCACCTTGTACTGCTGTCCCTCACCAACACACATACACATACATGTCAATTGGTGGTATCGGTGGCTGACTCAGGCATACCAAGTTCACACCCTGTGCATATGATGAAACTGTGCCACCTCCTGCAATCTGTAACATCAGTGCAGGTACAGGTTAACATGTTGCTGATGCACAGGGTGACTACATAGACGTGTAGTAATAGTATCATGTTGTTAACAGTACTGTGTGCTGATATAATTGTGGGTATATCACAGCATGCCTGATGCAGTAAGGGTATGATTGTCATGTACTCTTGTCTACACCCATGGTAAGTACCATAGTGTATCATCTGCACATGTTGGCATACTGGTGGTAAGGATGTCAACAGAAGGCTACATACATAGGTAGCACAGGGGATAAGGTAATGAAAGTATTAATACGCAACGATGGACATGTAAACTGCAAGTGGCATGTTGACCATACTGGACTCTGCAATGCGGATGTTTGAGGATGTTGATATGTGTGCAGTACTACACGACTGGTACAGGACACATAGGAGCACCCTAGCACTGCAAGCTCACATCTCATACCATGCTAGACAGCCCCAACACACAAAACTAACTGTCACAGGAGGGAGAGTCCCCATACATGTCAGGGATACTGTGGTGGCAGGCCAGGTAGCATACATCCTACTAAGTATGGAACCACTGAGTGAAGGCTCAGTGTCTGTTATTTGACATGTGTATTACTGCAGGTATGAGCACATGGGTTTCCATCCAGTTATTGTACATCCTGACGGTACATGGTCCGTACACTTGTGTGCGCTGAGACTGGACCCTAGCCATCTGACCTGTGTATTACCATGTACATGTGCATAGTGCCTGCATATTTGCAGTGTTACCTACTGGAAGTGGTACAGCTTGTTTGTTGTACAATGGACTACATGCAGCCCTGCTTACTGTAGCTTTTGTTTGCATGCATGTTTGCTTGCAGTTACCCTGGAATACTGATCCCACCTGCAATGCAGAGTTACAGAGCTTCTGTGGACTCCTAGTGACATCTGCATAGCTTACTATATGTATGTCCATGTCTCACTTAACAGAACATCACTGTTTGTCCTGTTCACATGTACGTTGCATGTGACACATTGCATATGACTTACCTGGCATTTGTCCACGTGAGCAGTCATATATGCCACTGCTAACTAATCACAGGCACTACACCCTCACATACTCACCCTCTGTTGAGCCACCTGCTTCGCTAGGGACGGCTTGCACCTGTCACCCCTGGGCTTTCGGATATTGGCAAAGGCTCTTGCTACCCCCATAGTGCCTTTGTTAGGCAAGGCTGAAAAGACAAACCCACCTCCATAGGTATCACAAGGGATAAGAAACTAAGAGTAATGCTACTCAACGCCAGAAGTCTAAACCTCAAGATGCACACACTCAAAACTCTCCTTAGCATGGAGAACATCTATATCTGTGCAGTAACAGATACCTGGTTCAGGGCTACCGGGAGCACCTCAGCACTACCAGGTTATACCTCATACCATGCTTTTCAGCCCCAAAACTTGGACCAAACCAGAAAAGGAGGGGGAGTATCGATATTCATCAAAGATACCCACACCTCCAGGTTGGTGGCAAAGCACCAAGCATCACAGACTATCCATGTGCAACTAACAGTGGGTAAAACTGCCTTCCAGGTTATAGACTACTACAGAACACCCTCCCAAACCCAAGAACCGCACTCGGCCTTCCTGACAACACTGGAAAATATGAAGGTCTCTCCAAACACCATTATATTGGGCGACTTCAACTACACAAACATAGACTGGGAGCATGACTCTAGCTACAACACCCTAGCCCAAAGATTCCTAGAATTTATGAACTCAAATGCTATGGAACAACTTGTTACCACTCCCACAAGAGGGGAAAACATACTGGACCTGATCATCACCAACATGGGGACTCTATGCTCCAGACCAGAAGTGTATCCCTCACTGGTAAGATCAGACCATAAACTAATCTCACTGGATATTCACATCCTGACCCCACCCCTGCCCAGAAAACCACAGTGAACAACTTCTCTAAAGCAAATTCACACTCCTCAAAACCGAGGTGGAAACCTTCAAAGCCCCCGGGCCTGTGGAAAATATGGCCCAGACTGCAGATTCCTCTATAAATGCATTCTATGGACACCTTCAGGAATGCATGGATCATGCAATCCCAAATAAAACCAAGACCTAATCCTCCAAAGGAAGACGTCCTATCTGGTGGACCCCAGCCATAAACAAACTATACAATAGAAGGAGGAAGCTACTAAATGATACAGCAAAATCCCAAAAAGGGAAGGCATCACTGATCAGTATTAGCAAAAACTACAGGCACACATAAAATTGTCTAAGGCCAGCTTCGAGAGAAATTTGCACAGGACACTAAGGATAATTACAAGGCTTTCTTTAGTTATGTTAGGAACCTGGGTGGTAATTCCCAGATATGCTCAGAGGTAGTCCAACATGTCAAAAGAAACACCAAACTCACAGACATTGCCAACATCCTAGCTGACAGGTTCAGCGCAAACTTCTCCCCCCCTCCACACCGAAAGGGCAAATATTTATCCCAGAACAGTGCTGCCCCCCTGACATCTCAGATGCTCAGGTAAGAGCCGCCCTCTCCAAAGCAGAAAACACAGCATCAATGGGACCAGACAGTGTCCCGGGCTGTGTCCTACATGAACTCTAAGAAAAGCTACATCCAAACATAAAACTACTGTTCAATCCCAGCCTTACTACAGGATATGTGGCCAAAGAGTGGCGTACAGCAACAGTGGTCCCTCTCCATAAATGTGGTGCCTCAACAGATCCTGGATACTATCGCCCCATAAGCCTGACTAGCTTGTTCTGCAAAGCTATGGAAAGGATCATCATGGACCCCATAAATAAAGATATCGGGGACCTACAGACACTGGATCATACCCAGTTTGGCTTTGTTAAGGGTAGATCCTGCCTCTTAAACCTGGTTGATTTCTTTGAAACAGTCACCAAGGCCATTGACGAGGGGAAGGTGGTCCACACAGCCTATCTGGACCTCACAAAAGCCTTCGATACAATACCCCACTCGGGCATTCTAGAGAAGCTCACCAGCTTAAATATAAACCCCTATGTCACTAGATGGATTGCACACTGGCTCAAGGACAGAACCCACATGGTTAGAATTGCTGGAGCCATGTCAGACTCCAAACCAGTTACAAGTGGTGTCCCACAAGGCTCAGTCCTGGGACCTCTCTTGTTCGGTATATATTTCTCGGAGGTACAGGCCAACACGGAAGGACTGTGGCTGACCACATTCGCAGATGACTGAAAACTGGCCGCCATAATCGACTCTCCAGCTGACACAAGCATCCTCCAAAAGGGCATCATAGAATCAGACAACTTGTGCCAGAGCCATGGCCTCAAGCTGAATGCCAACAAGTGTATAGTCATCCCCTTTGGCAAAAACAAAGTGCCCACAAAGTACCACATAGGTGGTAATCAATTAAGTACAGAAGAAGTAATTAGGGACCTGGGGACCCAAGTTGATAGCAATCTCTCATTTGACAACCTCGTGGCCAAAGTGGTTAGAAAAACATTTTATATAGCCCACCTCATCATGAAGGGATTCACATCTAAATCAGGGGAGGACATCGTGCCTCTTTACTCATCCCTCATCAGGCCCATAATTGAGTACAATGCCCCTGTTGGGATGTACCTTACCAGACACCTGCAGCAACTGGAAAGACCCCAAAAGTACCTCACCAAGAGGATCAAAGGGCTCAAACAGATGCCATATGCTGACCGGTTAAAGAAACTCCAGCTCTACTCAGTGGCATACTACCTGTTCAGAGGCGATCTGTGCCTGACGTATAAAGCCATGTCCAACCTGGAATTAATGGGCATGCTGCACCTCAGAATATCCAAATCCCATCGAGCTATGCGCTCGAGAGACTTGAACATCAGCACTGAAATAAATAGGACATGCTGGAGGGACAGATTCATAACCCAGAGGCTCCCTTCACTCTGGAATAAAATCCCAGTCCAGGTTAGGCAGAGTCCCATGAGTGGATGGGACATCGTAGGTTTACCCCGGGTATCACTGCTGTGTCACTGTTAGACAGAGGCACAGTATACTAACCTCGAAAAAGGGCATAGCAAGATAAATTTACAATGGGTGGCGAAAGCCAAACACATTCTGGCTAGGTTTATAAATGCCCTAGGGCAGATAGCCTAGTATGAACCTATGAACCTATGAACCTATGTACCTTGTTCCCCATTGGCCCTATCTGCTGTTAATCACCATGGCAATCACAATACTATGGTAGCATGTGCAAAGGTCACTTGTCAGTCACCTCTATGGTACAGTTGTGGAATATGTGGGTCATGTGGCAATTTCACAGCTGCCACATGTACACAGTAAACCCTCTCCCCTACACATGGATGTACAACACATGTATGAGATGCAACCACATAGTCAAACTGGGGACTAAGCACTCTGAACCCAGTACTGGCATAACCTGTCAGGTGGCATGAAATACTACAGTGACTACAATACCAGTCTGATGTAGACCTACACTGACAGCAATCCAAACAAGTGAACACACTGGGCCATTCTTGGAGCCTAAGAATAGCATCCTGCCTGAGCGGCAGACACCTCTGCAGCTGGCACACAGGCATACGTTATGCCAGAACACAGCACGCATAACACATAGCACACAAATCCTGTGTGCCAAACAGTCACAGCCTGTACAGCTAGACAACACACCTGCTACAGTTGTGTTAGGTACATTTATTGTCCGGTACAGTGAGGTCACGCTCACCAGGCTGGACAAGGTGAAGGTCACAGTGATATGCCCGTGGGGCACTATGGTCCACCACATAACACAAGCATACAGGTCAGTCAGAGGCATTGACACATATGACTCAGTCATTGTCCATGCCACTATGTCTGACTTGTGATGTACCTCCCTGGACTACATGATAGGGAACATGGAAGGGCTCTCTGAGCATGTGGCACAGGCTGGTATGACCCTGACCTTGGTTGGCATCATACCCTTACCAGGAATGCTGACTTATTACTGAATGCTGATGAATTACTGTAGCTGCAACACCCTAGCTGAAAGGTTCCTAGCATGTAGTCACTGCATTGCTATGGAACAACTTGTTACCACTCCCACAACAGGTGAAAACATGCAGCACCTGTTCATCAACAACATGTAGACTATATGCCCCAGACCAGATGTGTACCCCTCGCTGCTGGGATGATACCATCTACATCTCACACTGTATATACACATACCACATGCAGCACCCGCACAGAAGACCACAGTCATAATGTTATCCAGTGCAAATACCATGTATTCACATGTGGCAGGCATCAGACATGGTAACTATTAAAGGTCACAGGTACATATGTGTATTTGGCACACACATACATCATCTGTGTCCATTGCCATTACTGGTTTAATCAATGTCATGCATTATTGTGAGCAACAACCCACACACATGGGCATTCTGTGTGACAAAAACACATGTGGCATGTGTGGAATTTAAAGCCATAACTAACTGTGCTATGACAGTAGTGAGAGACGCAGTAGTAGAGCGTGCTATTTGCATTACTGGGAGATTTGCCCTCTTCCACTGTACTTGTAGGGTGCTGACATCATCTCTGTGTAGAGATTGGAATATGCAGCAGCTGGTGTGTTGTACTGGTTGGCAAAAGGGTCAGTTTTCTCACACATGTAATTGCACACACACTACTTCCACCCCCCCATCACTGCATTGCTATGGAACAACTTGTTACCACTCCCACAACAGGTGAAAACATGCAGCACCTGTTCATCAACAACATGTAGACTATATGCCCCAGACCAGATGTGTACCCCTCGCTGCTGGGATGATACCATCTACATCTCACACTGTATATACACATACCACATGCAGCATCCGCACAGAAGACCACAGTCATAATGTTATCCAGTGCAAATACCATGTATTCACATGTGGCAGGCATCAGACATGGTAACTATTAAAGGTCACAGGTACATATGTGTATTTGGCACACACATACATCATCTGTGTCCATTGCCATTACTGGTTTAATCAATGTCATGCATTATTGTGAGCAACAACCCACACACATGGGCATTCTGTGTGACAAAAACACACGTGGCATGTGTGGAATTCAAAGCCATAACTAACTGTGCTATGACAGTAGTGAGAGACGCAGTAGCAGAGCGTGCTATTTGCATTACTGGGAGATTTGCCCTCTTCCGCTCTACTTGTAGGGTGCTGACATCATCTGTGTAGAGACTGGAATATGCAGCAGCTGGTGTGTTGTACTGGTTGGCAAAAGGGTCAGTTTTCTCACACATGTAATTGCACACACACTACTTCCACCCCCCCCCCATCACTGCATTGCTATGGAACAACTTGTTACCACTCCCACAACAGGTGAAAACATGCAGCACCTGTTCATCAACAACATGTAGACTATATGCCCCAGACCAGATGTGTATCCCTCGCTGCTAGGATGATACCATCTACATCTCACACTGTATATACACATACCACATGCAGCACCCGCACAGAAGACCACAGTCATAATGTTATATAGTGCAAATACCATGTATTCACATGTGGCAGGCGTCAGACATGGTAACTATTGAAGGTCACAGGTACATATGTGTATTTGGCACACACATACATCATCTGTGTCCATTGCCATTACTGGTTTAATCAATGTCATGCATTATTGTGAACAACAACCCACACACATGGGCATTCTGTGTGACAAAAACACACGTGTTATGTGTGGAATTCAAAGTCATAACTAACTGTGTTATGACAGTAGTGAGAGACGCAGTAGCAGAGCATGCTATTCGCATTACTGGGAGGTTTCCCTTCTCCTACTATACTTATAGGGTGCTGACATCATCAGTGTTTAGAAAGGGGAATGTGCATCCTGTAGTGTGTTCTCCTAGTTGCCAAAAGGGACATTTCTTTCATACAGACTTGCTCACACACTAACCCCCCTCCACACTCACTGGGCATTTGTAGGATTTAACCCCCTACCTAACAATGTTATGACACTGAAGACGGATGCATTAGCAGAGCGCGCTGTTTGCATTACTGGGAGGTTTCCCTTCTCCTGCTGTACTTATAGGGTGCTGACATCATCAGTGTTTAGAAAGACGAATGTGCATCCTGTAGTGTGTTCTCCTAGTTGCCAAAATGGACATTTCGTTCATACAGACTTGCACACACACTAACCCCCCTCCACACAGACTGGGCATTTGCAGGATTCAAACCCCTAACTAACTATGTTATGATACTCGAGAGAGACACATTAGCAGAGCGCGCTAGTCACATTATTGGGAGGTTTCCCTTCTCCTGCTGTACTTATAGGGTGCTGACATCATCAGTCTTTAGAAAGGGGAATGTGCATCCTGTAGTGTGTTCTCCTAGTTGCCAAAAGGGACATTTTTTTCATACATACTTGCACACACACCCCTCCACATACACTGTGCATTTGCAGGATTCAAAACCCTACCTAACTATGTTATGACACTCAAGATGGATGTATTAGTAGAGCACGCTATTCGCATTACTGGGAGGTTTCCCTTCTCCTGCTGTACTTATAGGGTGCTGACATCATCAGTGTTTAGAAAGGGGAATGTGCATCCTGTAGTGTGTTCTCCTAGTTGCCAAAAGGGGCATTTCTTTCATACAGACTTGCACACACACTAATCTCCCTCCACACTCACTGGGCATTTGCAGGATTCAAACCCCTACCTCACTATGTTATGACATTCGAGATGGACGCATTAGCAGAGTGCGCTATTTGCATTAGTGGGAGGTTTCTCTTCTCCTGCTGTACTTATAGGGTGCTGACATCATCAGTGTTTAGAAAGGGAAATGTGCATCCTGTAGTGTGTTTTCCCAGTTGCCAAAAGGGACATTTCCCTCACACAGACTTGCACACACACCAACCCCGCTCACCCACCCACACACACACCAACCCCGCTCACCCACCCACACACACACACAAACACTGAACATTTGTAGGATTCAAACCCCTTCCTAACCATATTATGGCACTTGAGGGAGAGTCATTAGCAGAGCACACTATCCAAATTACTGGGCATCTGTTCTGCACCTGCAGTATTTATAGGGTGCTGACATCATTATTTCTACAGAGGTATGTACATCTAGTACTACCTGTCAGGTGGGTGATAGCATATATATGTATTTGCAGCCACCTACTTCAGGGTCAGATATGCACATCACACTGGCAGGTTATGTTCTATACCATGCTTCGTGACCACAGGACCTGTAACACACAACACAACCAGTCCAGACCACCCCTCCCACATCCAGGACACACACTTTGCTTCCCTGGGAACAGTGCCAAGATATGCAGGTGTTCACATACACCATTCCAGTTGTTAACGTCAGGTACAGGCATATTGTGTGTGGGAACTACTCAGGCCTCTACAACATTACCCTACAGCCACTACAATTTGTGAGTCCATGTGCTATGGCAGAACCACTCACCACAGCCACAAGGGGGAATACATATTGCACCTGACCATCTGCAACATGGGTACTCACTGTTCCACACCAGAGGTAGACCACCATTGTTGATATCTGACCATACCCACCTTTCCCTGGACATCCATATCCCATACCCACCCCCAGGCAAGGTTGTCACTGCAAACAAACTGTATTTATCAAAAGCAGACTTTACACTTGTGAAGACTGGGGTGAAAGACTTCAAAGGACCCATGCTGGGGGAGTATACAGGCCACCCTGCATAATCCTTGACAATTGCATTCTATGAGCATGTGGAAGGTTTGCATTGATCATGCTATCCCAAACATACCCATGACTGCTCCACAACAGGACACCTGTCAGGTGTACACCAGCCATATATGAGCTGTCCAACAGACAGAGCGAGCTAATACATTGCAGAGCAGTCACCCACAGAGGGAGGACATCTCTGAACAGTACCAGCACGACACTTCAATCACTCATAATCATCACGACACAGTGTTGATAGTGAAATTGTCCAGACAATGCAGATAAGGCTCCCCTCAGTCTGTTATTGATGCCCACTTACTGTTAGAGGTCCTCAGCAACCCTCTTCCAGCACACACCAACAACATGGATGTGGCTTAGCAAATTCAAACCCTGGGATCTCCACTGTGTCCCTGCTTGACAGAGGCACAGCACACTAGCCTCACACAGTGCCTTATGTGACCTACTTTACAGTGGCACAGTAGCCTACTGTACTGGGGAGGCAGACGCCAAGCACACTCTGGCTAAGCTGTCATTCCCTAGGGCAAACAGCCTAGTGTTGACCTCTACACCCATATGTTTAATTGTCAGATGCACATTATTTGTGCTGATAGACTGTTTGCAGGTCTTTATTGCCATAGCATTCCATGTTTGTATGAACAACTTGTGTATCTGTGGAAGATGTTTGCATATGGGAGGGATCCACTATATCACTTATGTCTCTGTAGTCATTTAACTGTGTGCACTGTGCAGATTGCTGTAATGTGGTTGGTTCCTGGAATAACACGTACAAATACCAGATATGTGTGGCCAACTGCTAAACTGAGATTTGGCCCAAGTGTGTGAGCATGCCCAGTTCAGCCTTCCCATGGCATGTTGTCTGACATATGTCTCATTTATCAAAGTGTGAGAGCATGCCCAGTGTGAGCTTTCCATATGTTAAACTCTGCAGCCCACCACATTTGTGGATGAGTGTGAACTTCAACAATATCTCCCGTTTATGGTTGTGTGTTGTGTGTCATGTTGTGTAGTTACTGTCCAACTGCTTTCTGTGTGAACACAACAGGGATTATACTGTGCCTGCAGGGTTTGCATGGGATACTTTGCATACAGTTGTCAACATCCTTTCATACTGACCTAACACTGTAGTACCGTATAGTGTACTGGTTCAGTACTTTCACTGTGGTGGACAGTATCCTGGGCTTTAGTTCTATCACTGCTTTACATTTTCATAGTGAGCACAACAGCCTGGTTAGGGGCCAGTTGTGCACATCTGACCATGTTGCATTATGTTCAGATATGAACTACTTAAACCAGGCTTGTCCAACATTGGTAGTGTATTCCACAACATAGGTGTACATTGGCAAACACTAGCGATGTGCCCTAGGCCATTTCTAATGCTAGTCAGAGAGTGTGTTTGTCCTTGACACACATTGTAAGTGGAGTTTGCCATGACATATGTCATGGTTAGTATACTGTGCCTCCGTCTACCTGTGACATAACAGTGATACCCAGGGTAAACCTACCATCTCCCATCCACTCATCAAGATTCCTCTTGAGGAGAATCGATGAGTGACTCTATGGATAACCTGTACTGGGAGTTTACTCATGAGTGGGGTGGCTTCTGTGTTATGGATCATGCAGTACAGCTTGTCCTATGTATGTCAGTGCTGGGGTTCAGGTCTCTCATGTGCATAGCTCACTGCCATTCAGATTGTACAAGGTGCAGCATGTTCATTGATTCCAGCTTGGACATGGCTTTATACATCAGGCACAGCTTGCCTCTGGGTGGGCAGTATGGCAGTGTGTGGAGCTGCAGTTTGTTTAATCAGGCAACACATGGCATCTGTTCAAGCTCTTTGATACTCCTGGTGAGGTACTTTTGGGGACTTTACAGTTGATGGAGGTGTCTGCTGAGGTACATCCCACAGGGGCTGTTGTAGTCAATTGTAACGCTGATGAAGGATGACTGCAGAGCCACAATGACCTCCCCTTATCTAGATCTGACAACCTTCATGATTAGGTGGGTATATGGTATGTTTCTATAAACACTACAGCCACATGTTTGTCCAATGCAGGATATCTATCACCTTGTGTCCTCAGGTCTCTCATTACATGTTAAGTACGTAATGGGTTAACACCTATGTGCTAATTGGTGGGCACTTACTGTATATCCACGGGGGTTGACTACACACTTTTCTGCAATTAGCTTGCTGACATGGCTATGGCACCAGTTGTCTGTTTCTATGTGGCCCTTTTGTGGGATGCTTGTGTCAGCTGGAGGGTCAGATATGGTGGGCAGTTTGTAGTCCTCTGCAAACATGTTCAGACACAGTCCTTCCATGTTGGCTGGTACCTACGGGACATATATACCAAACGAGGGAGGTCCCAGGACCAAGCCTTGTGGGATGCCAGTTATATCTGGTTTGTAGTCTGACATGGCTGCAGCATGTCTGACCATGTCAGTTCTGTCCTTGGTCTGGTTTGCAACCCCTCTACTGATATAGGGGTTTATATTTAAGCTGGTGAGCATATCTATAATGAACACGTAGGGTATTGTATGGAAGCCTTTGCAAGGTCCAGCTACGTTGTGTGGACCACATTGCCCTCATCAATGACCTTAATGACTGTTTCAAATGAGTCAAACATGTTTAGGGGCAGGATCTGCACTTAAGAAAGCCACACTGGGTAGGGTCCGGTGTCAGTAGGTCCCCAATATCTTTATGTCTGTGGTACATGCTGATCCTTTCCATAGCTGTGCAGACCAAGCTTCTCAGGATTCTGGAGTGGTAGTTTGCAATATCCATTCAGGCAACACCTTTGTTGAGTAGGACCACTGTTGTTGTACACTGCTCTTTGGGTACATATCATGTGGTAAGGCTGACATTGAGCAGTAGTGTGATTTGGCCCAAAACTTTCTTGGTCGAAGCAGAGATACACAATGAGCTTGATTCTGAGCAAGCCCTTGTTTCTGAACACTCTTTTCCTGCTACCAGACGCAAACAGGATACTCGCGTCATACAAGCATCTATCGACACATTCATTAAACAACCTGCCAGTGAGCTATTTGCCTTGGGTGAAGGCATGCCTTCTTTTCCTTTACCCTACAAACCTCAAGAGAGGAGGACTTGGTCGCCATTAACGAAGGCGAACAAAAGGAAGAACACGGACGATCCCGTACCACCTGTGAAGAAGGTATGGCGAACACGGATTTAAATGACTTTATACATCTTGAAAATGATGTTGATTCTGAGTTCCTAGTGATTAATATTTCTAAGTATTGTTTAGATGCAGCTGAAACCAATGTCTTGAACAAGGGTCTTGCATTCATTCCTTCTAGTTGTAAAGATGTGACAGATATTGTGGTTGATGTGAAGTTGTTTACGAGGAATTTAGCACTGAAGTTGTTATTTGGTGACAATGATAACTATCATACTAACGGTGTTACACTTTTTAAGAAACCATCATCATTTATACCACCACAGCATCCCTTACTTGATGCATTCGAACAGGCAGTGGAGAGGGACCTGTTCGATTTATACAATGACCATAATGCGAAACCTGAATTTTATAATTTAACCACTGCAGAGAGGCACGCTCTCAATAGTCTAAGACAGAATGAAAACATCACTATTAGACAAGCTGATAAAGGGGGAGCTGTCGTTGTTATGGACAGCTCTAAATATGGTGACAAGATGTGTTCTATGCTTGCAGATAATGAAACATATTTACCCCTACCAGGATACAAGTTAAATAGTTTAATTAGAGATGTACATGCCATGCTTTATGATCTATTGCTATCTGGCACTATTGATGATGAGTTATATACTTATTTTTTGGTAGAGAAACCTTTTATACCATCTTTTAGGGGGCTCCCTAAAATACATAAAGACCCCTCTGATCCACCCTTACGTCCTATCGTATCTAGTCGAGGTTGGTTGACTGAACCTTTGTCGATCTACCTCGACAAGATGTTTAAGCCGATTGTGACTGATATTGCTTACATTTTAAAGGATACCAACAGTTTTATACACAATTTGGCCGATCTAAATGATACTCTTACATCCACGGAGAACATGTTATTGGTAACTCTAGATGTCAAATCATTATTCACTTCGATACCGAATGATCAGGGTATGGAGTATGTCAGAGCACTATTGTCACGCAACCAGGTAGATTCACGAATTATCAATAGATATATGTCTCTTTTAGAGATCGTTTTAGAGAATAATGTACTTTGCTATCTGAATCAGTACTTTCTGCAAACCAAGGGCGTAGCAATGGGGACCCCCTGTGCCAATGCCTATGCCAATTTGGTGTTGGCACAGTGGGAGTACAATTTTGTATTTGTTGAGGACCCTAGTGTTTCTAATCATTTGAGATTTTACAACAGGTTTGTGGACGATGTGTTCCTTCTATGGGATGGGACACATTCCCAACTGTTGGAGTTTGTGGAGTATTTAAACAAATCCACTAACTTTCTTGCTTTTGACTGCAATTATTCCTCAGTCAATATAGACTTTCTGGACATCAAAGTCATTATGACATCACATGGTTTTGAGACTGAGTTATTTAGAAAGAGCTGTTGGAGAAACAATCTCCTACATCGAGGGAGCATGCATCCACCACATATTTACAAGAATATTGTTAGGAACCAAACTACTAGGGTTTCCAAGTTAACATCTATAGATACATCCTATCACAAACACAAGATTGATTTAGCAAGAAATTTCATTTCTAGAGGATACAACAAGAAGTTAGTTAATCAGGTTATCCTTGAGGGGGATGCTAAAAGATCTAACGAGGCTGCCCCACTTATCACAAGATCTGCTCATGCTACCATCCATCAATCTTCCATTCCAACTACTTGTAATAGAATTATTTTACCATACACCAACAGAAACCATCATATACAACGAATTATTAATCAACACTGGCATCTTTTATTAATAGATGACAACATCAGATCCCTCATTGACACTCGACCTAGAATAGCCTACAGGAACATGCTATCCCTCAATCGACTGTTATGTTACGACAGATCTCATGGTTCTCAGTTAGACACCACCCATAAGAAGGGAACCTTTGCTTGCCATTCTTGCAATCAATGCAGATATATTTTTAGTTCTCAGACCCATACATATACACATCCTATCACGCAGAGAATACATGTTTTTAAACATCATGCCACTTGTAGATCCACCTGTTTAGTTTATTTGGCTGAGTGTCAACTTTGTCGTAAGTTCTATGTAGGAATGACCACAAGATCTTTACGTGAGCGCATAAGGGAGCACATATATGCCATCAACAAGCAAAATACACTCAACGCTCTGGCCAAACACACCATCGAACTTGGTAGTACCCATAATTTCAAATTTTTGGTCTTAGAACTTGTTCACACAGATGCAAGGCTAGGTAACTTACAGAATAAGATAGAGGAGAGGGAAAACAGATGGATTTTGAAACTCCAGGCACATAGATTTGGGCTAAATGATAGGCTTAGTCTTAAGCCTTCATTAGCAGCCAGGTCACTTAAACATTAATATGGAGTTTTTACACAGTGCAATGTTGTCATTATTTTTACATTATTTTCAAAGGCATGTCATTATTATTATTATTATTTTTATCACTGTGATTTTTCATTGCCCTTTTAAATTCATGTGAATGCATGTGATGTCATGTGATTTTATACATTTAAAGATGGAGTCAGCTGTATTTTTTTATGTCTGATGAAGCGTTGCAAGTCAACGCGAAAGCGCTCACATCTGTTCCTGCACTCCTTGCTTCCAATAAAGTGGAGTTATTTTAAAGAGTTCGTACTTTTTTGGTTTCAACATTGAACATTTTCAAGAGTTTTACTGGTCGTGGTGCACTCTATACTTTCTTTTTTTGTTTCATATTGTGCTACGTAAGTAGAGTGCTTTACCTGGCAGTTTGAGTTCCTTTTTACCTTGCAAGGGTACATATCATGTGGTAAGGCTGACATTGAGCAGTAGTGTGATTTGGCATTCCATTCTTCTTGGAGTCCATGTTGGACTCAACCCAGGACACCATCTCATACCATTGCTGCTGTGTGTTTTGCTTTGTAGATGCTGGTGGTTACCTCAGCATCTGCAATGTCAGGGGGCCAGCAGTCTGCTGGTATAGATATTTTGCATTCTGGTGGGGGGGTTGCACTGCACCTGTCAGGTTGTATGTTGGCAATATGTGTGTGTGTTTGGTATGTTGTTTGTAATATTTGTGTGATTCAGAGCATATCTGTGAATTCCCAACATGGTTCCTACCATCCGTTGAGGAAGCCTTGGGATTATCCTTAGTGTCCTGTACAATTTGTATCTTCATAGGTTCATAGGTTCATACTAGGCTATACACCCTAGGGCATTTGTAAGCCTAGCCAGAGTGTGTGTGGCTTTCGCCACCCCTTGCTATGTGGATATTATGGCCATTTATGATTTACTTTACTGTGCCTCTGTCTGGACGTGACACAGTGAAGACCCCCAGTGTACATCTACGGTCATCCATCCACTTGGCAAGATTCATATTGAAGAGTGTCAGTGAGGGGCTCTGCCTAACATGGAGTGGGATTCTGTTCCAGGGTGTGGGGAGCCTCTGGGTTATGTATCTGTCCCTCCAGCACATCCTATTTCATTATGTGTTGAGGTTGACATCTCTCACTCTCACAGCTCCGATGGCTTTGAGTTTTCTGGGGTGGAGCATGTCCATTACTCCTGTGTTGGACATGGCCTTGTACAACAGACATACAATGCCTCTGTGTAGGCAGTATGTGACTGCATTCAGCTGGGGTGTCTACAGCCAGGCAGCATATAACATATATTTGAGACCATTTATCCTTTTGGTGAGGTACCTTTGAGGTCTTTCTAACTGCTGCAGGTGTCAGGTAAGGTACATCCCAAATGAGGCATTGTACTAGATTATGGGTCTGATAAGAGAACAGTATAGGGGCACAATGACCTCTGTTGACGTAGATGTGAATCCTTTCATGATACGGTGTCCAGTATAGACAGTCTTCCTAGCCACATTGGCAATGTGAGTGTCACATAACAGGTTACTGTCCACTTGTGTCCCTAGGTCCCTGATTACTCCTTCCATACATAATGGTTTACCACCTATGTGGTAATTTGTGAGTACCTTGTTTGGTATTTGGTGGGACATTCATACTGTCCAGTGTCTTCAGGATGGCTGGGTGGTGTTCCTGTGTGTGAGAGTGTGGTCTGTAGCATGCTACAGACTGTACAGCAGTCTTGCCTACGGTTAGTTGCACATGGGTGGACTCCAATGCTTTGTGCATTGTCAGTTACCTGGACGTATGGGTGTCTGTGCTGAATATGGATACTCACCCTCCTTTTATGTTTTGGTCCAGGTTTTGGGGCCATAACGCATGATATGTGGTATAACCTGGTAGTGCTGGTGTGCTGTCAGGAGGCTTGCAGCAGGTTTCTGTCACTGCACAGACATCAATGTTCTCCATATTGGGGAGGGCCTCGGGAGCATGCATATTGAGGTTTACACGTCTGGCATTGGTCAGCATTACCCTTATGTTTCTTTCCACTTATGTTTTCTAGGGTGGTGGGTTAGTCTTTTCATCCTTGCCTATGAAAGGCTCTATGGAGGTGGCAAAAGCCTTATCCAATATCCAGACACCCAGGGGTAACAGGTGCATGCCATCCCTGGAACATCAGCGTAGCTTGTCAAGCATGACATCCCAAGCAGACAGACATTGGATCCCCTTGGAATGACACCAGTAATTGTGCCACTTGATAAAGCTGATCATTCTGTGTTTGTACTGTGGCATCATTCTTGGTGAGGGTAGGATGCTGCAAACAGTCAGTGTCATACCGGCCTGGACTACATAATCGGAGAGCTCATCTATGTCTCTTTTCATGTAGTCCGGGGAGGTACATCTCACGTCATTCACACCAGCATGGACTATGACTGCATCATATTTCTACTTGCTTTGGGGTGACCTGCATACTTGTGTTATGTGGCGTATTGTAGCAGCCTACAAGCAGCTTACTGTACCCTTTCCCTTGTTCAGTCTGGTGAGCGGGACAGCAGCGTCTCACTATGGAGTCACCTATTACAACTGTATCAGGCATGTTGTTTCTCCTTCTGGCTTGTGACTGTTTGGCACACCAGCTTTGTGTACTATGTGTTGCATGTGCTATGTTTGGAGGTTGTTTGATTGGGTGTCTGCTTTGGAGGCCTCTGTTGGTGTGGTGTGTTTGTAATTCGGGCCTCCGGGAATGTTTTTCTGTGTTTATGTCTTTGGTTTGCAGTTGTGATAGGTCTATGTGGGACTAGGTTTGTGGTGTGTGTGGTTACCTTCTCCTCCTGACTAGTTTTGAAAGTACTGAGTTGTGGGAGCTCAGCCTCCAGTTTGGATAAATGGTTGCATCTCTCACATATATTTGTATTTCTTGGGGGGAGTTGAGGGTTGTCTGTGTACTTGGGGCAGGTGCAACATTGCCTCATGATTCACAGATTCAACTTGTTGTAGCTGGCCTTAGTGGATTGTATGTGTGGACATATTTTATTGCCATACTACTGATCAGTGATTACTTCCCTTTTTATGTTTGCTCTATCATGTAGTAGCTTCCTCATTCTCTTGCATGGTTTGGTAATGGCTGGAGTCCACCATGCCAGATGCCTGCGTTTATGGCATTGTGTCTTGTTTTAATTTAGGATTGCATAATCCAAGCATTCCTGGCAGTGTTCATGGAATGCCTGTATAACAGGTTCTGAGGTGTGGCCCATATTTTGCACCTGCACAGGGCCTTTAATGGATTCCACATCAGTTTGGAGGAGTGCAACTTTTGCTTTACACATGTTTTTCACTGTGGTTTTCTGGCCAGGGACTGTGGTCAGGATGTGTATATCCAGTGTGATTACTCTATGGTCTGGTCTTACCAGTGAGGGATACACTTCTCATCTTGCCATCCAGTACCCATGTTGCTGATTATCACATCCAGTATGCTTATCCCTCTTGTGGGAGTGGTACATTGTTCCTGGGCATTCTGGTTTATGGATTCTAGGAACTTTTGTCCTACAGTGTTGGAGCTAGTATAATGCTCCCAGTCTATGTCTGGGTATTTTCAGTCTCCCAATATAGTGTGGTTTGGAGGACCTGATATATTCATGTATTCCAACATAGACCAGGTGCAGTTCCTGGTGTTGTGACAGTAGTCTGTAGCAGGCTATAAACTGGGAAGCAGTTTTAGCCACTGTTACTTGACCATGGCTAGTCCATGCTGCTTCTTGTTGTGGTACCAACATGGGGGTGTGGTTATCCTTGACAATTATTGCTAGTCACCCTCCTTTTGTAGCTTGTTCCATGTTTTGAGGCTGTACAGCACAGTATGAGGTATAACCTGGTAGTGTTAGGGTGCTGTTGTGAGCCTTAACCCAGTTTTCTGTTACAGCACAGATATCAACATTCTCCATACTGGGTGAGTTTAGACTGCATGCATCTTACTGTTTAGACTTCTGGCATTGGGTAGCATTACATCTAGGTTCTTATCCCTTGTGATACCTATGGAGGTGGGTTTGTGTTTTGAGCCTTACCTATTCAGGGCATGCTGTGGGTAACAACAGCCTTTGCCAGTATCCATATGGCCTGCACTGATAGGTGCACGCCAGTCCTAGCAGGTGGAGCATCATGTCATGCTCAGCATGTCATCCCAGGCTGGCACACATTGGATCCCCTTTGACTAACTGCAATACTTCAGCCAATTATTGCAATTGATCATCTCATTGTCATATTGTGGCATCATGCTTGGTGAGGGTAGGATGTTAGTCAGGGTCCTCAAGTGTGCATATACTACATGGTGTTACATTGCTTAACACATGGCATTCATGCCTCAGGTGGTGCTGCAGGGCTGCCTCTGTCGGATGCACATACTACACTCCCTGTACATGTTTGAGAGCAGGTTATGTCATTTTAGGCATCCCTGTTATTATATGAGTGAGTCAGAGAGGGGTATCATTCCCAGGGTTCCTACTGAGCCAGTGTATGTGCTATGCGTTGCCTCTTTGCCAAGGCCAGGGCATACTGGGCACCCCTCCTTCTGCCTACTGGGGCAGGCTCAGGTTGTTCCTCCTCCGAGTCACGCTCTGCCTGTGATGGCCTTGGCAATGGTGGTGGGCTGTTTGGCCCGGCCCTATGCTGGTCCTGCTGCAGCTGTTTTTGCAAGATCATATTATGTAGCATAGCACATACCATGACAATTTGGGTACATGTAGTTGGTGAGTACTGCAAGGTTCCACCAGATGTGTCCAGACACCGGAACCATGACTTGAGCAGCCCAAACACATGCTCTATTACATTACGTGTTTGTGCGTGTGCCTCATCATGGCGTTCCTGTTCAGGTGTGTGTGCGTTTCTGATGAGTGTCATCAGTCACGGCTCCAGTGCATAACCTGCATCCCCCACTAGATGTCCATGTGGGATGTCCCCATTGGCAAATGTCTGGTACAGCTGCGTCAAATGCCAGATATGGGAATCATGGTAGCTCCCAGGGCAGCCAGCACACACATTCATTATTATGCCCTGGGCATCACACACGACCTGGTAGTTGATGGAGGGGAAGCCCTTGCGGTTAATGTAGGCCTTACCCCGCTCACCGGCTGGTGCTTTGATGCATATGTGCGTGCAGTCACTACCTCAGGGTATTCCGCTATTTGCTGGAAGAGACACATATTGCTGGCCAATACCTCATGGGCATTGGGGAAATATACATGATCACCGACATGTGCTGACATGGCATCCAGGAACTGGTGCAGTACCCTGGAGGCTGATGCCTGTGATATCCCCATCATATCACCAGTTGGTCTCTGGAAGGTACCTGTTGCTAGTATTCTTAGGCCAACACATACCTTGGTTTCCACTGGGATGGGTTCCCCTCTGTTGGTTCTGTGTGTGAGGCGTGGCCTGCACAGCTCGACAATTTGCTGCAGGAGGTCTCTGTCCACTCTATAGCGCTCTACTATCTCCAGCTCATGTAACCCGTGGTAGGTGACCCTGGGCCTGTACACTCTTCTCCGTCTCCTCACTGTGGGTAGTCTGGCACCATCTGCATTGTCACCACCCTCAGCAAGTTGCCTATGTCTCCTTATGACAGCTATGGCAGCCCCTAGCATTTCTGCTCTGAGTTCAGCTTTTTCAGTTTTCACTTCTAATAGCTTACTCGTGTCTTGCAGTGTCTCTTGAGAGAAACATCTTGCACTGCTGTTTGCAGAGTTTTAAGTGCTTGGCTGAGCTACTATTCTGCCTGTGTAATTGCCTACTTCTAATTGTTTTCACCTGCTAGCTCCAGCAGTATTCCCTGCTAGCTTCCTACTAATTCTGTTGCTTCCTTTTTCCTTTCTGTTTCCTCAGGGGGGAGCAATGCGCATGCCAGCAGAAACACGCTCACAGTGGCTTACACGCGCGCACACATGCTTACACGGTTCAGAATCTGCTTATTCGGGTTAAAATGCGTGCACACCAGCGCAAACAGTCTTAGAAGTCTGCCAACACGCTCCCACATGCTCAGTCTGCCTTACACGCGCGCACACTGACCTACTCGCGCCTCATGGTGTGCACACGTGCGCATGCACGCCCAGCAAGAAACTTTGGTGTAAGCAACAGTGTACACCTTCCATTTCTTGACTTTCCCATGCTTATCTTGTGGCACTCCTCTTTCCATGATATGTGTCTGACATCTGTCATGTAACACTGACCTCCAATGAACTGCATTTCTTTCTACCATTCCCCCCTGTGATGTCACCTATCTCCTACTCTATTCCTCCCCCTTATGTATCTCTTACACTACTCAGAATGTGCTCATTTGCTATGTGACAGTGGAATTCAGTATCCTAACACTCATTTACATCAGATTGCCTACTAATGATTAGTTATATCTCTTAGACTCAGCTTCCCCCCTTAGCAACCACTAAACGGTGGCCATGTTGTTTTTGGTCTGCTGGTCCCTGTATTGTAAATCCATGTATTGCATAAAACCCACATTTGTGGGTTTATAACTTTCATTTTTATGTTTTATACAGCGCAACCCGTTTGCGCGGGGCTGCGCTATGTTTATCGCCGAAAAAAAAAATATTTATTTTTCATATTTGCATCGGGGTACCTTGCCAATGGCCACATATTTGGCCATTGGCATGCTGCCTGACACATATGCACCCTTTATTTGGAGCTGACATGGCTCCATTGTGATTTTTGCAGAAACGTACTCAGTTGTCAACTGAGTACATTTCTGCAGCTAAAACGGCTCTTACACGGGCTGCTTTGGGCTTCGTGGATCACTAATCTACCTCATTTGCATGCCTTTCGGCTGCAAGTGAGGTGATTAGCACATCCACGCCCACTCCGTGTAAGAGACGTTTTAGCTGGTCTCTTACACGGACTTTAGGGCTGTTCCTGGATCACGAAGGCTGCATGGAGTCTTACACTACTCTTAGACTCCGTGCAAGCCTTTGTGAATCCTGCCCATATTCTTATTCCCAAAAGGACATTACATAATTTGCATAAATAGGGGCACATGCTGCCCCCATTGCAACTCCAGTAGTCTGCTTGTAATAACTACCCTCAAAATACAAAAAATTGTGGTTTAAAACAATGTCCATAAGGGATACAAATACATTTATTTGGTCTTGATCAAAAAACCCTATCTTATTCAACTGACTCTCTAACCATTCCAGCCCAATATTATTAGGAATCACCGAATATAAATTACAAACATCGACAGTAAGAAATATGGATGAAGGGACTATTCTCACCTCATTTAATTGGGACAAAAAATGCCATGAATCTTTAGTAATATAATCAAACATTTTTAACCCCCCCATTGGAGATGGAAATCCAAAAATTTACTAATAAAACAAGTTTTATTCCTTTTACCATCCACAATGGGTCTGAATGAAACATTATTCAAACCCTTGTGAATTTTGGGGATGCCGAAAATGTTATTCACTACAGGAAAATCATTAACCAAATACTCAAATTCCATTTCATTTATTTGTCCTTGATAAAGCATATCTTTTAACATTAAATCTATCTTTAAATAGGCCACATGTATCTTGTTTAAAGTTGTTTCTTCATAGGCTTCCCCAGCCTGCAATGCATGAAACAAGACTCAGCAAAAACTTGGACTCCTATACAGACACAGAAAACATCTCACTCAATCCTCTAGGCTCTCCCTTGCACAAGCCTTCCTACTCCCCATTCCTACTCTATGCAGCCTCATACTTACAAATCTTCAGTCTAATCTCCTGACTAAACTAGAACTTGCCTATAACAAAATTGCTAGATTTGCTACTAGTCTACCCTATCGCACCCATCACTGTATAGCCCTAAAAAACCTGCAATGGCTTGAATTTCAGTACCGAATTCTATTACCCCAGCTTCTCACAGCTCACTCATTCCTACATGATCCATCTTTCCGCCCCTCTCTCTATTCTCTTATCCAGCCTTATACTCCCATCCATGCTCTCCATATTTCTCAACAGAACCTATTAAAGTTTATAAGCCTAATAAAAATATTGGCAAACTACTCTACAACAACTGTGACTCAAATGCTTGCAACAAACTACCACTACATGTCAGATCTATCGCTAATTTTAGCTCCTTCAAAATAGCACTTAAAGATACCTACCACAAGCCATGGTTATCTCCTTGCAATGACCCAACATAAATTCTTTTTCTGCTTGTTATGCATTCTTCCTACTATCTCCCTCTCATAAATGCAACATCTATAAAATCTAATTAGACTGTAATATTGCAGACTGTTTCCAACCTGTTTCTACTATCTTACTATTTTGCATACTTCTTACATAGGTGCTTATTTCCCCTACCTAATGCCAGTGACTTTTTTCTTCCTGTTACTACTTTTATCCAACCTCTCACTGCATCTCTTTTCCTTGCTGGCCTACTAGTACTGTCATCACAATACTTTCTTCCTGACTTTTTTTCTTCCTGCAGCTACTTTTTATCCAGTCTCTTACTGTACCTATCTTCCTTGCTGACTTACTACTCCTATTATCATACTGTTTTCTTCCTGCACTATTATACACCTTCCCCCAGATTCTGTAAGCCTTGCACGGCATACAGGATTGGTGCAGGAGCTCCAGCAGGCAATATGTCTGCCTTGCGATCCAGGAATTGCCTGTAGGGGTGTGCATGAGCTCTTATGCACTAATCCTGCATGGACTTAGCCCCTTGTATGCAAATTACCCCAATTGCAGGAGAAATCCATGCAAATGAGGTGAATTTACGATCCAGGAAGTTGGAAACTGGCTGTGCAGGACTAGTGTAATCTGCAGAAATGTACTCCGCCAGTAACTGAGTACATTTCTGCAAATTCCAAAACGGAGCCAAGACAGCTCCACATAAAGGGTGCATATCATTCAGGAAGCATGCCAATTGCCAAATATAAGGCCATTGGCATTGCAAACAGCTGAAAAAAAAATAATCAACTTTTATTTTTTTTTAGCAGATCTCGGCTGTTCAAGCGTAAGGCAGCGGCGCCCAAACGGGATCGGGGGAAAATAAGAAAATAAACCTAAAATAAACATTCTAACTAAAATCACTATTCTGCCATTATAGTCAATGGCAGGCAGAAGACAACATGGCCAGTGAGTAGTGGTTGCTAAGGGGGGAGACTCAGTGTGAGACATGTAACTATCATTAGCAGGCAATCCTATGCAAATGAGGGGAATGATAGTGAATCCCAGATTTCCCCAGCATGCTAGTAAGCTCCCAACAGTGTAAGAGCAGGAATAGCTTGGTGCAAGCCTAGGATTTAGCTGACATCATAGGGGTGTGTTTCAGGCATACGGTAAGTGGATTGAAGCCCTGTGGCTCAAGTTTGCTCCTAGCTTAGCACAGCTAGGCAAGGGGGTGTGTCTGAGACTGCCTAGCACTCTTTACATTGCCTAAGTGGGTGTGCGTGCCTCGCACCGGGTTTCAAAGAAAAAAAAAGTAAACCAGGAAATAGCAACTCTGTGCACATTTGAGCACTGTGTTTGCGTGATGTGCCTCTGGGCTTAAACAGGAAGGCAATGGGAAGGGAAAACAGTAGTAGGAAGTTAATCAAGAGAACTAGCATAGCTGGCAGGTGAAATGTATCAGAATCAGCCAATTACACAGGCAGCAGACCAGCCCAGCCCAGAATACTACCATAAACTATGCAAACACCTTCCCCTCTGGATTTCCCGTACTCTACACCATCGGTGTATACAAGCAGGGAACTTTTAACAAACAAAACTACAAAATGATAGGGGCTGCAGCAGGCATCATACAACAACATGTGCAAGAGGCTGAGGGTGGTAAGGATGTGAATGCTGCCAACCAACCCACAGCGAGGAGACGGAGAAGAGTGTACAGACCCAGGGTAACCTACCAGGGGCTACATATGCTGGAAATAGTGGAGCGCTATACAGTGGACAGGGACCTCCTACAGCAAATTGTTGAGTTGTGCCAGCCATGCCTGACACACCGAACTAACAGAGGGGAACCCATCCCAGTGGATACCAAGGTATGTGTAGGCCTAGGAATACTAGCCACAGGTACCTCCCAAAGCTCAACTGGGGATATCATGGGGATCTCACAGGCATTAGCATCCAGAGTATTCCACCAGTTCCTGGATGCCATGTCAGCACATGCCAGTGAGCAAGTATATTTCCTCAACACCCATGAGGTGTTGGCCAGCAATATGCATCTCTTCCACCAAATAGCAGAATACCCTGAGGTAGTGGGTGCTATAGACTGCATGCACATATGCATCAATGAACCACCAAGTGATCAGGGTAGGGTCTACATCAACAGCAAGGGCCTCTCCTCCATCAACTGCCAGGTCGTGTGCGATGCCCAGGGCATTATAATGAATGTGTGTGCTGGCTGCCCTGGAAGCTATCACGATCCCCACATCTGGCATCTTACGCAGCTGTACCAGAGATTTGCCAATGAGGACTTCCCTTACAGTCACCTAGTGGGGGATGCTGGTTATACACTGGAGCCGTGGCTGATGACACCCATCAGAAATGCACACACACCCGAACAAGAACTCCATAATAAGGCACATGCACAGACCAGAATTATAATAGAGCATGTGTTTGGGATGCTCAAATCATGGTTCCAGTGCCTGGACACATCCGGTGGAACCTTGCAGTACTCACCAGCTACATGTATCCAAATTGTCCTTGTATGTGCCATGCTACACAATATGACCCTGATGAAACAGATGCAGCTGGAACAGCACGGGGCAGGGCCACACAGCCCTCCACCAATGCCAAGGCCTGCACAGGCACAGAGTAACTCAGAGGAGGAACAACCTGAGCCTGGCCCAGTAGGCAGATGAAGGTGTTCCCAGTATGCCCTGGCCTTGGCAAAGAGGCAATGCATAGCACATACATTGCCACAGTAGGGACCCAGGAAATGACACCTCTTTCTGACTCGCACATACAGTAAAAGGGATGCCAAATATGACACTACCTGTGCTCAACCATGTATAGGGAGTATACTATGTGCATCCGACATAGGCAGCCTTTCAGCACCATCCTCAATACTGGCACACACACAAGGTAAGTCAATCAACTTACCAATTGCCGAATGGAGTAGAATGTGTCGTTACCTGTATCTATGGTATGGATGTGAGCATGCAAGGGAATCAACTGGCTGAATGGTATGCCAGCAGATAGTAGACACCCATAGTAGCACCATGACATCTGTAACAAATACTGGAGTCACCATAGTAGCCAGTACTACACAGGGTGACAAAACCCACTGCAGGAAATGTGCTGGATGATATGTGTGTCCATACGACTCACACATGCCAGTCTGGGAGGTTCACATACCCAACAACATTCTCAGTCAGCAGGACAGGTGTAGACAAACCCAAACAGAGCCTGTGCTATGGCCTCAGAATGATGCCTTTGGGTAACCCCCCCCCCCAGGCCTACACACATAGACTACAGCAGGTCAGGCAGTGGAATGTTAGTTCTGAAGGGCAGAAAGTCAGACACTAATATGTAGGGCAACCAACCCTAAGACCTGTAGTACACTGATATGCCTCTAGTCAGTATGATAGGTTAGAATACAGAATGAAATGGAGTACCTGACATACCAGTACAGTCATAGAAAATGTGTGCAAGTGCCAGGTGTGCCCACCCAATCCTGTGTAGAAATGTAGTAACAGTCAGGTTTGTCCCCCCCAGTCATGTTTAGAAATGTGGAAACAGTCAGGTGTGTCCCCCCCATCCTGCGTAGAAATGTAGTAACAGTCAGGTGTGTGTCCCCCCAGTCCTGTGTAGAAATGTAGTAACAGTCAGGTGTGCCCCCCTCCAATCCGGTGTAGAAATGTAGTAACAGTTAGGTGTGCCTCCCCAATCCTGTGTAGAAATGTAAAAACAGTCAGGTGTCCCCCCCACATCCCTATGTAGAAATGTAGTAACAGTCAGGTGTGCCCCCCAATCCCAGTAGAAACAGGTGCGACCCTACCCCCAATCCAGCGTAGATATGTAGTAACAGTCAGGTGTGCCCCCCAATCCTGTGTAGATATGTAGAAACAGTCAGGTGTGCCCCCCAATCCTGTGTAGACATGTGAATTAGAGAGGTCTGCCCCTTCCCCTAATCCAGTGTAGAAATGTAGTGACAGTCAGGTGTGCCCCCCCAATCCTGTTTAGAAATGTAGTAACATGTATGATTAGGAATTATACGAGTGGAGCACAGATGCCCAGAGGTGGCCAAGGTAGCAGGATAGAGTGTAGCATTTGCACAATATGCAGGTCTGTGTGTGTTAGGATGTTGTGTGTTTCATAATGTGTGAGAGTGGTCAGTATGTATGCATGTTGAGGTAAGACCTGGTGGCCATTGCCCACTACTGCTGATGACAGGGACAAGCCCTCACAATTGCAGTGCAAAAGACAATCCCCACCAGGATAACACATGCTAGCAGTAAGCCATTGTAAATGTATGGTGGTAATATGTGTCACCATCTGAAAGACTGACATGGCATGGCTGTTGGGCTACATATACAAGCAGTACACAGGGAAAAATACCCCAGACATACAGTATATATTGTGTCACTGTGAAATGTAGACAGCCTTGGAATTGTACATACAGGTAAGCATCACAGTACCTGGACCTGTAGTATGGGATACCGGTGATGTCTGCCCGAACACTTGCAGATCACAAAGGAGGTAGGATTAATGTACTGGGAAACAGCTGATGTACCTGCACATGCCAGCATAACTGGAATGTCCCATGCAAATCTGTGTGTCAGATGCAAGTAATGTCCGTAGCACACATGCACCCAGCTCATGCAAACACCACCCACAGGCACCTCTCTGGTCATTCCCTGCTGTGGGGAATGGGTACAGTAAGACCCCACCTGTATATGGCAATGGCAGAAGAATGCAGCATGTAGTGCAGATGTCCCATGCAGGTGTGCCCTAGCTGTAGGTAGCACCCTGCCAGCATCCACACCACCTGATCAAGACTGATAGAAGGTATTGGCATGAACACCTATCACACCTACCTTGTCACCCCAGGGGAATATACTGTATGGTGGTCTGGGACTGTAGGACTGACAGAATGCAATGGCCTGATACATCTGGCCTGCAGTAACACCTAATGCCCCACAGGCTTCTGCCAAAGGCCTGTGTCTCACACATACTGCCAATGCATGTTATATCATGGACATCCAAATAACAACATAACACACTCCACATAAGCCATATGCAAGGCCATGTGGACAAACCACAGTAACATGTCCACCATGTCCCACTGCATGAACTGTGGACCAGCAGTAACACACAGCTGTGATGGGGTAATACCCTTAGGGAAAGTATCAGAGAATATATGCATAATGTATGGAAGAGGTTAGAATAACAGAGGGTGGTGGGGCATGGGCAGCATGGAATGTGCAGGGTCCGACACCAAGCTGTGTGCACACACTATCCCTGGCTGCAAACACATAAATGGGTGGCTACACACCTGCCTGTACACCACAATAGGGTTAATGTCCTGACCCATGGCCCCTGCCTCTGGCTAACCTGTGTGAATCTGTACAGCTGTGAGGCATTGCCACAGCAAGATAAGCCCATACTGTCATGCTGATGGGCATACAAGTATGGGATCCTCTGCCAGCACTGTACCAATGTGCTGAACTGGATACACAGACCCTGCACCAAGTGTCTGCAGCTACCCCTTCAGAATGGCACAACTTACCATGAATACGTAGGTGTCTGCCCACAATACTGGACACAACTGCAGTCACCCTTGTCCCTCAAGACATCACTGTGAGCAAGAATGTCCACTTGACAGTGCAAGGGGACAGAAAATATCACTGTGTATAACAGTACACATGTCTGAATATCTCTGCTAAAAGCAGTATCATGCAGCTGAAGCAGCACAGACACAATCACCTACAGTACACACTATCCCCTGCACAGTTTGTCCCCATATTGTCAAATGATCGACGGATACCCTGCAAAAACAGTATGCCACCTGTAGGTGTACAACACAAAGGTCTGCACTGCAGTACAAACTACATGGAATTGATCCACACATTCAGTACAGAAGGGCATACTGGGCATGCTCACACACTTAAAAAATGAAGCCCATGTCTGCAAACAACAGTGGACCATACACATCTGGCATTTGCAGATGTTAGTGCATACACTCATCAGTATGCAGCAGTCATGCCTTGCACACACAGTGGATAGGAATACAGACACATATCCAAGGACAACATACTATAATATGTTTAGAATTAAAAAAAGCACAAACTCAACTCAAAAAATGAAGAATGGAAGGCAGGAGTCGGCAAATCCACTCGATTAATTTATTAGTGCTTTTGTCTGTCCAAATTAAACAAACTTCTTCAGATAAAAGTTAAAAGGATATTGCATCCATTAAATAGGGAAAGTCATTTGACATCACTTCCTGATTCCTTAAAAAAATACTTCAAAATGTTTAAATTAATAGTTAAAATCTTTGCTTTAAATGTTCAAATAAAAAAAATATATGTGTACAAATAAATGATGTGTGAAAGTGTCACTTTGCTTGTCCAGACTGCTAAAAGAGGTTGTTTTGAAAAAATGTGTCATATTTCTAAAGTCTTTAAATTTAGCAAACATTTCAGGTTGCAGTTCTCATTGAGATCTGGATGGCAAAAGGCATTCAGCCTGTAATTGCCAAATGAGTTCCTTTTCTTAAAGTATTAAAGACCATGGACCCCCCGGGGGTCAGGAGGGAGTTGTTCTAAAACTGTGAAAGAAAAGCTGTGGTAAATATTGTCAGAGATATGCCTGGCTAGTGCATTGGTAAGATTGTGTTTCCCAATATTGTAAATATGTTCATAAATTCGCTGTTTCAAGTGTCTCTCAGTCTTACCCACATAAAAACAGCCATATTTCTCACACAGAGCCAGGTAAATTACCCCCTTTGTTTCACAGTTGTACCGGCCTGAAATAGGGAAATAGTTCCCCTTGATGTTTACTTTGCTACCAGTTTTGATGTATTTGCAGAAGTTACATCTACCGCACTTGTACATACCAGGACTGGTGACCATTTTTTTAAAAGGTCTTTCCAACACCAACAGTGCCTTTAAGTTGCAATCCCTTTTATATGTGATCCTTGGTCTGTCGCCTAACCTAGAATGAATTAAAGGGTCGGACGATATCAAATCCCAATTTTTAATCAAAGTTCCTTTTAAAATGGTTGCATTAGATGAAAAAGGGGTGATAAGTGTGGTGTTGAATTCTGCAGGTGTGCTGGTATCAGTAACCGTGTATGTAGTTACAGGAGTGTGTCCATTTGGTGGACCTCCAATCCACTCATTGCCATTCAAAATGGCTTTAAATACCCCACTTCTCTTTTTTTCAGTAACTTCCTGTATTACATTCTCCATCAGAGTTCCTGGACAGGACCTTTTCAAGAACATTTCTTTGAGTGCACTCTGTTGAAAAAGAGGTGTCCGAAGAGGACATCCTTGCTGCTCTGACAACTTGCCCGTTTATTACTGCTTTTTTTTTTTATGTTGAGGGTGGTAACTTTCATAGTGTAAAAAGCTGCTGGAATAAGTCGGTTTCCTGTACACACTTGCTAAACACCTCTTGTTGTGAATGTCCTTGATTATGAGAACATCCAAAAATGGAATGTTGTCTTTACTGAATGAAAATATAAACTTTAAAAATTCCATTAGGGAAGAAATGTGATCCACAAAATCCCTGGCCATTCGTTCGTCACCTTGGATTAGTATAAAAATGTCATCCAGGTACCGTGTGTACCATTTGATTTGTTGTTTAAACAGATCACTTTTGAAAAGAAAATTCTTTTCCCAGTGGGCTAGTACACAATTTGTGAAACTTCCCCCACATGGGGAGCCCATGGCTACCCCTGATTTTTGTTTGTAAAGAGTGTTTTTAAACAGAAAAAAATTATTGGACAACACTATGTCCAAAAGTGTTTAAATCACATAGGCCTCATCATTACATGCACCTTTACTTGCTAAAAATCTCTCACCCATTCTAGACAAAGTTTTGGGGAATCACTGTATAAAGGTCTTTAATGTCAATGGTAAGAAAATGTAAAGACTCATCAAATGTGAAAGAATTCAGGTGTTCTAAGAAATGCCAGGAATCCCGACAAATTTGGGGTTCAGTTCCCAGGAACCCTTTTAATTTACTGTCCACATACTTAGCACATGCGAAAGTTGCAGAACCACGGCCACTGACAATCGGGCTTAAAGGTGGATCTTGGGTGTTTTTATGTATTTTTGGAAGTGCAAAAAATATAGGTGTTTTAGGAGCAGGCATACATAAATAATTGTAGGTTTCCAATGAAATGACCCTTTCAATAAACAAATCATTGAGGAAAAGATCTGATGTGTTGGTAAGCTCCATTTACTTCGTTTAAAGAAACTTTAACGTAAGTGTCTGCTTCCAACATTAAACCCACTCTGTAGTTGTAATTTTCTTTGTCCATAAATACCAGACCACCTCCTTTGTCGGGTTTCATGACCCTGATGTTATGTGCCCTTAGACTGTCCAACATAAGTTTTTCCTTTTCCTTAAAGTTAGAAAATCCCTCCCTGGGATGGCTCAAATTTTACATACCTTTTCAAAGAGTGCCAAGGTGGTGTGTAATGGGGGATTAAGCACACTGGAAATCCTTGAAATCACTGAGGCAAAGGGTGTATCAACACCTGTATGACATCAGGAATAAAAACATAAACAGTGCTTTGTACAAGCACATTTGTGCGTGCCTCACACATACTTTTAAGTTTGGGGCCATAGACCATATTGATCTTGGAGCAAGAGGGGGACCAATGGATGAATGGCTAGAATTTAAGGAATTGACATGGCAGATTAAAACTAATGCCTGCCAAGTACCAGGTCTTAATGACAGAATTTCCTTGAGTTCTGTTTTAAAATTAAAATCAATGTACTTTTTATAGGTTTATCAGATGTATTTGTTGCAAGAATATCAAGTTTTAACATTTTTTATTAACCTTGTATAATATCTGTTTTAGAGAAATGTAGTAATTACACTGACCAATGGTTAGGTGGGGTGGTGTATATATGTTTGTCATCATCATGTGATTTTATTCTGACAAAGTCTGAAAAAGCACTTAAATAAACCTAGATTTTTGCTGGTGGTCTGTTCTGCACACTTCTTTCATCTAGTTGCTGCTTTTGAGTGGTTTTACTTTGTTTACATCTGCAGCAGTGATATGGTAGCTATACGTAGGTGTAGTATACATGGCTATCCCTATAAAGAGGTGTCAGTGTCAACACAGCCACACTCACACAGGGATGCACACACATTGACACACGTTGCAGATGTCACTCACCATCACATATAAATTTGGAGGGCTTCTCAACATGTAACCTATGTGGTGCATCTAATAACTGCATAGACATGTGATATCACTACATAGTCAGCAAGGGTTTGATACCCTGTACTGGTAGGTGTGTGACACAAATGTGCTTACTTTTTACTCTCCCACCCCTCTCTGACTTATCTTTGCCTCTCTGCCTCTCTCACTCCCTCTCTGGTGGATGTGGAGACTTACACCTGCTTTGCTTAGGCAGTAGCATGTGTAATTTAAGTGATGCTCATGATCAGCTGATGGCCTCTGCACAAATTGCAGCCCTCTTCTAGCTGATTATATGTGGAACAGCTGTGGTAACATTCCATTAGCCAATTGTATGGTAACACACTCCAATATCTAGGAACGTCATGTTGGTGCTGGGCCTTTTCATTCACTGTGAGCAGGAACTTGATCTGTTGTTTGGCAAACAGCATCACAGATGGATTGGGGATTTACCTCTAACAACATACACTGTGGAAAAAGGCCAACACACAGGAGGGGGGTGTGCCTGACCTGACTACAGACTGTAAGTGCTGCTATACTGCATTTGGGGTAATTTTGATTTATCAGGGTGTGTGTGGATATGGCTGCCCTACATGTTTTAATACCTGTCATGTCATGCTATGTTTATAAGGAAACCCCCATCTGTAGGGTCATCTGCAGACTGGGCAGTGTGTGATGCTTTTTATTTCATGTGTTACCCACAGAGCACCTATCTGTGAACTGCAAAAGGTAGTGTGAGGATTGCAGTCTGTAGATGGTGACAGCCGTGAGAGTTACTGACTTTATATCCCTCATAGGACATATGTTGCAACAAACCCTGTTACAACAGTAAATGTATGAGGTTATCACAGCAACATGTCAATATTGGCCCTGTGTTTGTACCTCCAGCCACAACTCTGTCACCCTTTGTACATATAACTGCCAAACACAATTTCACGGAACCAAGACTCTCAGCCAATAGCTTAAATCACGACTCATAAAAAGACGTAAAGATGCTAAAACTTTAATTTAAGTGCGTTAAAATAGAGATACACTTTTTGTCAAGACCAATGTCTTAACTTCCTCAGAAACTTTGACAAAACCAAAGGACCATTATTTAAAGCATAATGTTAACAAGCACATGCTAAATCAATAAATCCTTAAAGTTGTATACTATAATATGACATAAACAAATAATTTTACGCCACTATTATTATATGTATATTATAAGTAAGAGGTGCATATGTGCTGTAGACCATGGGCAGGATTCACAAAGGCTTGCACGGAGTGTAAGAGACGTGTAACACTCCATGCAAGCCTCGTGATCCAGGAACAGCCTGAAACTCCGTGTAAGAGACCAGCTAAAACGTCTCTTACACGGACTGGGCATGGATATGCTAAATACCTCACTTGCAGCCAAAAGGTATGCAAATGAGGTATATTAGCGATCCACGAAGCAGAAACCAGCCCGTGTAAGAGACGTTTTAGCTGCAGAAATGTACTCAGTTGACAACTGAGTACGTTTCTGCAAAAATCACAACGGAGCCATGTCAGCTCCAAATAAAGGGTGCATATGTGTCAGGCAGCATGCCAATGGCCAAATATGTGGCCATTGGCAAGGTAACCCGATGCAAAAATTATAAAAATATAATTTTTTTTTCGGCGATTGCCGATGTTTAAACGCAGCGCAGCCCCGCGCAAATGGGCTGCGCTGTATAAAACATAAAAATGAAGGTTATAAACCCACAAATGTGGGTTTTATGCAATACATGGAATGACAGTGCAGGGACCAGCAGACCAAAAACAACATGGCCACCGTGTAGTGGTTGCTAATGGGGGAAGCTGAGTCTAAGACATGTAACTAAGCATTAGTAGGCAATCTCATGTAAATGAGTGTTAGGATACTGAATCCCACAGACACATAGCAAATGAGCACAGTCTGAGTAGTGTAAGAGATACATAAGGGGGAGGAATAGAGTAGGAGATAGGTGACATCACAGGGGGGAATGGTGGAAAGAAATGCAGTTCATTGGAGGTCAGTGTAACATGACAGATGACAGACACAGATCAGGGAAAGAGGAGTGCCACAAGATAAGCATGGGAAAGTCAAGAAATGGAAGGTGTACACTGTTACGTACACCAAATTTTCTTGCTGGGCGTGCATGCGCACGTGTGCGCACCATGAAGCGCAAGTAGGGCAGTGTGCGCGCGTGTAAGGCAGACTGAGCATGTGGGAGCGTGTTGGTAGATGTTTAACACTGTTTGTGCTGGTGTGCGCACGTTTTAACCCGAATAGGCAGATCCTGAACCATGTAAGCATGTGTGCGTGTGTGTAAGCCACTGGGAGCGTGTTTCTGCTGGTATGCACGCTGCTCCCCCCTGAGGAAACAGAAAGGAAAAAAGAAGCAACAGAATTAGTAGGAAGCTAGCAGGGAATACTGCTGGAGCTAGCAGGTGAAAACAATGAGAAGCAGGCAATTACACAGGCAGAATAGTAGCCCAGCCCAGCACTTAAAACTCTGCAAACAGCAGTGCAGGATGTTTCTCTCAACAGATACTGCAAGACAGGAGTAAGCTATTAGAAGTGAAAACTGAAAAAGCTGAACTCAGAGCAGAAATGCTAGGGGCTGCCATAGCTGTCATAAGGAGACATAGGTGACTTGCTGAGGGTGGTGACAATGCAGATGGTGCCAGACAACCCACGGTGAGGAGACGGAGAAGAGTGTACAGGCCCAGGGTCACCTACCACGGGTTACATGAGCTGGAGATAATAGAGCGCTATAGAGTGGACAGAGACCTCCTGCAGCAAATTGTCGAGCTGTGCAGGCCACGCCTCACACACAGAACCAACAGAGGGGAACCCATCCCAGTGGAAACCAAGGTATGTGTTGCCCTAAGAATACTAGCAACAGGTACCTTCCAGAGACCAACTGGTGATATGATGGGGATATCACAGGCATCAGCCTCCAGGGTACTGCACAAGTTCCTGGATGCCATGTCAGCACATGTCAGTGATCATGTATATTTCCCCAATGCCCGTGAGGTATTGGCCAGCAATATGCGTCTCTTCCAGCAAATAGCGGAATACCCTGAGGTAGCGGGTGCAATAGACTGCATGCACATACGCATCAAAGTACCAGCCGGTGAGCGGGGTAGGGCCTACTTTAACCGCAAGGGCTTCCCCTCCATCAACTGCCAGGTCGTGTGTGATACCCAGGGCATAATAATGAATGTGTGTGCTGACTGCCCTGGGAGCTACCATGATTCCCACATCTGGCATTTGACGCAGCTGTACCAGACATTTGCCAATGGGGACATCCCACACGGACACCTAGTGGGGGATGCAGGTTATGCACTGGAGCCGTGGATGATGACACCCACCAGAAACGCACGCACACCTGAACAGGAATGCCATAATGAGGCACATGCACAAACACGTAATGTAATAGAGCGTGTGTTTGGGCTGCTCAAGTCACGGTTCCAGTGTCTGGACACATCTGGTGGAGCCTTGCAGTACACACCAACTACATGTACCCAAATTGTCATGGTATGTGCTATGCTACATAATATGATCTTGTGAAAACAGCTGCAGCAGGACCAGCATAGGGCTGGGCCAAACAGCCCCCCACCATTGCCAAGGCCATCACAGGCAGAGCGTGACTCAGAGGAGAAACAACCTGAGCCTGCCCCAGTAGGCAGAAGGAGGCATGCCCAGTATGCCCTGGCCTTGGCAAAGAGGCAACGCATAGCACATACACTGGCTCAGTAGGAACCCTGGGAATGATACCCCCTCTGACTCACTCAAATAATAACAGGGATGCCTAAAATGACATGACCTGCTCACAAACATGTACAGGGAGTGTAATATGTGCATCCGACAGAGGCAGCCCTGCAGCACCACCTGAGGCATGAATGCCATGTGTTAAGTAATGTAACACCATGTACTATATGCACACCTGAGGACCCTGACTAACATCCACCCTCACCAAGCATGAAGCCACAAAATGACGATGGGATGATCAATTGCAATAACTGGCTGAAGTAATGCAGTTAGTCAAAGGGGAGCCAATGTTTTTTAGCCTGGGAAGACATGCGGAGCATGACATGATGCACCACCTGCTAGGGGTGGCGTGCACCTATCAGTCCAGGCCCCATGGATACTGGCAAAGGCTGCCAGTACCCACAGCATGCCCTGAATAGGTAAGTCTCAAAACACAAACCCACCTTCATAGGTACCACAAGGGATAGGAACCTAGATGTAATGCTACCCAATGCCAGAAGTCTAAACAGCAAGATGTGTGCAGTGTAAACGCACACAGTATGGAGAATGTTGATATCAGTCCTGTAATAGAAAACTGGGTCAAGGCTCACATCAGCACCCTAACACTACCAGGTTACACCTCATACTGTGCTGTACAGCCGCAAAACATGGAACAAGCTACAAAAGGAGGGTGACTAGCAATAAATGTCAAGGATAACCACACCCCCCATGTTGGTACCACAACAAGAAGCAGCATGGATTAGCCATTGTCAAATACCAATGGCTAAAACCGCCTCCCAGTATATAGCCTGCTGCAGACTACTGTCCTAATACCAGGAACTGCAACTGGCCTATGTTGGAATACATGAATATATCAAGCCCCCCAAACCACATTATATTGCTTGTCTGAAAATACCCAGACATACACTGGGAACATTATACTAGCACCAACACAGTAGGAGAAAAGTTCCCAGAATCCATAAACCAAAATGCCCAGGAACAACGTACAACTCCCACAAGAGGGGTAAGCATACTGGATGTGATAATCAGCAACATGTGTACTGGATGGCAAGATGAGAAGTGTATCCCTCACTGGTAAGACCAGACCATAGAGTAATCACACTGGATATACACATCCTGACCACAGTCCCTGTCCAGAAAACCACAGTGAAAAACATGTGTAAAGCATAGGTTGCACCCCTCCAAACCGATGTGGAATCCACGAAACGTCCTGTGCAAGTGCAGAATATGGGACACACCACAGAACATGTTATACAGGCATTCCATGAACACAGCCAGGAATGCTTGGAGTATGCAATCACAAATAACAACAAGACACAATGCCATACACGCAGGCATCTGGCATGCTGGACTCCAGCCATTACCAAACCATGCAAGAGAATGAGGAAGCTACTACATGATAGAGCAAACATAAAAAGGGAAGTAATCACTGATCAGTAGTATGGCAATAAAATATGTCCACACATACAATGCACTAAGGCCAGCCACAACAAGTAGAATCTGAATCCAGAGGCAATGTGACACCTGGCCCAAGTACACAGACAACCCACAACTCCCCCCAATAAATACAAATATATGTGAGAGATGCAACCATGTATCCAAACCGGAGGCTGAGCTCCCCCAACTCAGTACTGTCAAAACTAGTCAGGAGGAGAAGGTAACCACATACACCACAAACCCAGTCCCACATAGACCTATCACAACTGTAAACCAAACACATAAACACAGAAAAACATTCCTGGAGACCCTAATTACAAACACACCACACCAACAGAAGCCTCCAAAGCAGATCCCAAGCAACCACAACCTCCAAACATAGCACATGCAACACATAGTACACAAAGCTGGTGTGCCAAACAGTCACAGGCCAGAAGGACAAACAACATGCCTGATACAGTTGTAATAGGTGTCTGTATAGGCAGACACACTGCTGTCCCACTCACCAGACTGAACAAGGGAAAGGGTACACTAAGCTACCTGTAGGCTGCCACAATATGCCACATAACACAAGTATGCAGGTCACCCCAAAGCAAGCAGAAATATGATGCACTCATTGTCCATGCTGGTGTGAATGACCTGAGATGTACCTCCCTGGACTACATGAAAAGAGACATGGATGAGCTCTCTGAGTATGTACCCCAGGCCGGTATGACACTGGCTGTTTGCAGCATCCAACCCTCACCAAGAATGATGCCACAGTACAAACACAGAATGATCAGCTTTAACAGGTGGCACAGTTACAGCTGTCAGTCCAAGAGGGTCTAATGTCTGTCTGTTTGAGATGTCATGCATGACAAGCCATGCTGCTGTTCCAGGGATGGCTTGCACCTGTTACCCCTAGGTGTCTAGATACTGGATAAGGCCTTTGCCACCTCCATAGAGCCGTACGTAGGCAAGGCCAAAAAGACTAACCCACCACCCTAGAAAACATAAGTGGTAAGAAACATAAGGGTAATGCTGACCAATGCCAGATGTGTAAACTGCAATATGCATGCCCCTGAGGCACTTCCCAGTATGGAGAACATCGATGTCTGTGCAGTGACAGAAGCCTGCTGCAAGCCTACTGATAGCACACCAGCACTACCAGGTTATACCACATATCATGCGTTATGGCCCCAACACCAGGACCAAAACATCAAAGGAGGGGGAGTATCCATATGCAGCACAGACACCCATACGGCCAGGTAACTGACAATGCACGAAGCAGCAGAGACCACCCATGTGCACCTAAGTGTGGTCAAAACTGCTGTACAGTCTGTAGCATGCGACAGACCACACTCTCACACACAAGAACCCCACCCAGACATCCTGAAGACACTGGACAGTATGAATATCCCACCAAATACCAGACAAGGTACTCACAAATTACCACATAGGTGGTAAACCATTATGTATGCAAGGAGTAATCAGGGACCTAGGGACACAAGTCGACAGTAACCTGTCATGTGACACTCACAATGCCAATGTGGCTAGGAAGACTGTCGATATTGAACACCGTATCATGAAAGGATTCACATCTACATCAACAGAGGTCACTGTGCCACTGTACTGTTCCCTTATCAGACCCATAATCTAGTACAATGAGTCATATGGGATGTACCGTACCTGACACCTGCAGCGGTCCGGAAGACCTCAAAGGTACCCCACCAAGAGGATAAAGGGTGTCAAATATATGTCATATGCTGCCTGGCTGTAGACACCCCAGCTGAATGCAGTCACAGACTGCCTACACAGAGGCATTGTATGTCTGTTGTACAAGGCCATGTTCAACACAGGAGTAATGGACATGCTCCACCACAGGAAATCAAAGCCATTGGAGCTGTGAGAGTGACAGATGTCAGCCTCAACACATAATGAAATAGGATGTGCTGGAGGGACAGATACATAACCCAGAGGCTCCCCACACCCAGAACCAGGATCCCAATCCATGTTAGGCAGAGCCCCTCACTGACACCCCTCAACAGGAATATTGCCAAGTGGATGGATGATCATACATGTACACTGGGGGTCTTCACTGTGTCATGTCCAGACAGAGGCACAGTAAAGAAAATCATAAATGGACATAATAGTCACATAGCAAGGGGTGGCAAAAGACACACACACTCTGGCTTGGCTTACTAATGCCCTAGGGTGGATAGCCTAGTATGAACCCATGAACCTATGAAGATACAAATTGTACAGGACACTAAGGATAATCACAAGGCTTACTTAACTGATGGTAGGAACCATGTTGGGAATCCACAGATATGCTCCAAATCACACAGATATTACAAACAACATACCAATCACACACACATATTGCCAACATACAACCTAACAGGTGCAGTGCAACCCCTCCCCCCCCAGAATGCAAAATATCTATCCCAGCAGACTGCTGGTCCCCTGACATTGCAGATGCTGAGGTAACAGCCATCATCTGCAAAGCAAAACACACAGCAGCAAAGGTATGTGATGGTGTCCTGGGCTGAGGCCAACATGGACTCCAAGAATAATGGAATGCCAAATCACACTACTGCCCAATGTCAGCCTTACCACAGGATATGTACCCAAAGAGCAGTGTACAACAACAGTGGTCCTTCACAACAAAGGTGTTGCCTGAATAGATATTGCAAACTACCACCCCAGGATCCTGACAAGCTTGGTCTGCACAGCTATGGAAAGAATCAGTATGTACCACAGACATAAAGCTATCGTGGACCTACTGATACCGGACCCTACACAGTGTGGCTGTCGCAACTGCAGATCCTGCCCCTAAACATGTTTGACCCATTTAAAACAGTCATTAAGGTCATTGATGAGGGCAATGTGGTCCACACAGCGTAGCTGTACCGTGCATATGCTTCCAGACAATACCCTACGAGTTCAGTATGGATATGTTCACCAGCTTAAATATATACCCCTATGTCAGTAGATGGGTTGCAAACCAGAACAAGGACAGAACTGACATGGTCAGACATGCTGCATCCATGTCAGACTACAAAGCAGATATGAGTGGCATCCCACAAGGCTTGGTCCTGGGACCCCCCCGTTCCGTATATATGTCCCATAGGTACAGGCCAACATGGAAGGACTGTGACTGAACATGTATGCAGAGGAGTACAAACAGCCCACCATATACGACCCCCAGCTGACACAAGCAACAAACAAAAAGGCCACCTAGAAACAGACAACTTGAGTCATAGCCATGTCAGCAAGCTAATTGCAGAACTGTGTATAGACAACCACCATGGATATACACTAAGTGCCCACAAATAACCACACAGGTGTTAACCCATTATGTACGTAACATGTAATGAGAGACCTGGGGACACAAGGTGATAGATATCCTGCACTGGACAAACATGTGGCTGTAGTGTTCGCAGAAACATACCATATACCCACCCAATCATGAAGGTTGTCAGATGTAGATAAGGGGAGGTCACTGTGGCTCTGCAGTCATCCTTTATCAGCGTCACAATTGACTACAATAGCCCCTGTGGGATATACCTCAGCAGACACCTTCATCAACTGTAAAGTCCACAACAGTACCCCACCAGGAGTAGCAAAGAGCATGAACAGATGCCATGTGTTGCCTGAGTAAACAAACTGCAGCTCCACACACTGCCATACTGCCCAGCTGGAGGCAAGCTGTGCCTGATGTATGAAGCCATGTCCAAGCTGGAATCAATGAACATGCTGCACCTTGTACAATCAGAATGGCAGTGAGCTATGCACATGAGAGACCTGAACCCCAGCACTGACATACATAGGACAAGCTGTACAGAATGATCCATAACACAGAAGCCACCCCCACTCTTGAGTAAACTCCCAGTACAGGTTAGCCAGAGAGTCACCTATCAATACCCCTCAAGAGGAATCCTGATGAGTGGATGGGAGATGGTAGGTTAACCCTGGGTATCACTGTTATGTCAGAGGTAGACAAAGGCACAATATACTAACCATGACATATGTCATGGCAAACTCCAGTTACAATGTGTGTCGAGGGACAAACACACTCTGTGGCTAGCATCAGAAATGGCCTAGGGAACATCGCTAGTGTTTGCCAATGTCCACCTATGTTGTGGAATACACTACCAATGTTGGACAAGCCTGGTGTAGGTAGTCCATATCTGAACATAATGCAACATGGTCATATGTGCACAACTGGCCCCTACACAGTCTGTTGTGCTCACTATGAAGATGTCAAGCAGTGATAGGACTAAAGCCCAGGATACTGTCCACCACAGTGAAAGTACTGAACCAGTACACTATACGGTACTACAGTGGTAGGTCATTATGAAAGGATGTTGACAACTGTATGCAAAGTATCCCATGCAATCCCTGCAGGCACAGTATAATCCCTGTTGTGGCAAACACGAAGCAGTTGGCCAGTTAGTACACAACATGACACCCAACACACAACCATAAACGTGAGATATTGTTGAAGTTCACACACACCCAAATATGTGGTGGACTTCAGAGTTCAACATATGGAAAGCTCACACTGGGCATGCTCGCACACTTTGATAAATGAGGCATATGTCAGACAACATGCCATGGAAAGGCTGAACTAGGCATGCTCACACACTTAGGCCATATCTCCGTTTAGCAGTTGGCCACACATATCTGGTATTTGTACGTGTCATTCCAGGAACCAACCACAACACAGCAATCTGCCCAGTGCACACAATAAATGACTACAGAGACATGAGTGATATAGTGGATCGCCCTCATATTCAAACATCTTCCACAGATACACAAGTTGTTCATAGGAACAGGGAATGCTATGGCAATAAAGACCTGCAAACAGTATAACAGCACAACAAATATTGTGCATCTGACAATTGAACATATGGGTGTAGAGGTCAATACTAGGCTTGTTGCCCTAGGGAATGACAGCTTAGCCAGAGTGTGCTTGGCATCTGCATCCCCAGTACAGTAGGCTACTGTGCCACTGTAAAGTAGGTCACATAAGGCAACGTGTGAGGCTAGTGAGCTGTGCCTCTGACATGCAGGGGCACAGTGGAGATCCCAGGGTTTGAATGTGCTAAGCCACAGCCATGTTGTTGGTGTGTGCTGGAAGAGGGTTGCTGAGGACCTCTAACAGTAAGTGGCCGTCAATAACAGACTGAGGGGAGCCCTATCTGCATTGTTTGGACAATTCCACTGTCAACACTGTGTTGTGATGATTATGTGGGAATGAAGTGTCATGCCGGTACTGTTCACAGATGTCCTCCCTCTGTGGGCTACAGCTCTGCAATGTATTAGCTCACTCTGTCTGTTGGACGGCTCATATATGGCTGGTGTACACCTGACAGGTGTCTTGTTGTGGAGCAGTCATGGGTATGTGTGGGATAGCATGATCAATGCAAACCTTACACATGCTCATAGAATGCAATTGTCAAGGATTATGCAGAGTGGCCAGTATAGTCCCCAGCATGGGTCCTTTGAAGTCGTCCACCCCAGTCTTCACAAGTGTAGAGTCTGCTTGTGCTAAATACAGTTTGTTTGCAGTGACAACCTTGCCTAGGGTGGGGATGGGATATGGATGTCCAGGGAAAGGTGGGTATGGTCAGATATCAACAATGGTGGTCTACCTCTGGTGTGGAACAGTGAGTACCCATGTTGCAGATGGACAGGTGCAATATGTATTCCCCATGTGGCTGTGGTGAGTGGTTCTGCCATAGCACATGGACCCACAAATTGTAGTGGCTGTAGGGTAAAGTGGTAGAGGCCTGAGTAGTTCTCACACACAATATGCCTGTACCTGATGTTAACAACTGGAATGGTGTATGTGAACACCTGCATATCCCGGCACTGTTCCCAGGGAAGCAAAGTGTGTGTCCTGGATGTGGGAGTGGTGTTCTGGACTGGTTGTGTTGTGTATTACAGGTCCTGTGGTCACGAAGCATGGTATAGAACATAACCTGCCAGTGCGATGTGCATATCTGACCCTGACGTAGGTGGCTGCAAATGCATATATATGCTATCCCCCACCTGACAGGTAGTACTAGATGTATGTACCTCTGTAAAAATAAAGATGTCAGCACCCTATAAATACTGCAGGTGCAGACCAGATGCCCAGTAATTCGGTTAGCGCGCTCTGCTAATGTGTCTCCTTCAAGTGTCATAATATAGGTATGTAGGAGTTTGAACCAGGCAAATGCTCAGTGTGTGTGTGTGTGGGTGAGTGGGGTTGATGTGTGTGCAAGTCTGTGTGAGGGAGATGTCCCTTTTGGCAATCGTGAAAGCACTCTACAGGATGCACATTCCCCTATCTAAGCACGGATGATGTCAGCACCCTATAAGTACAGCAGGAGAAGGGAAACCTCCCAGTAATTCAAATAGCGTGCTCCGCTAATGCGTCTGTCATGAGTGTCATAACATAGTTAAGTAGAGGTTTGAATGCTGCAACTGCCCAGTGTGTGTGGAGGGGGGTTAGTGTGTGTGCAAGTATGTGTGAGGGAGATGTACCTTTTGGTAACTGTGAAAGCACTCTACAGGATGCACATTTCCCTTTCTAAGCACGGATGATGTCAGCACCCTATAAGTACAGCAGGAGAAGGAAAACCTCCTAGTAATTCGAATAGCGTGCTCTGCTAATGCATCTGTCACGAGTGTCATAACATAGTTAGGTAGGGGTTTGAATCTTGCAACTGCTTAGTGTGTGTGGAGGGGGGTTAGTGTGTGTGCAAGTCTGTGTGAGGGAGATGTCCCTTTTGGCAACTGTGAAAGCACTCTACAGGATGCACATTCCCCTATCTAAGCACGGATGATGTCAGCACCCTATAAGTACAGCAGAAGAAGAGAAACCTCCCAGTAATTCGAATAGCACACTCTGCTAATGCGTCTGTCATGAGTGTCATAACATAGTTAGGTAGAGGTTTGAATCCTGCAACTGCCCAGTGTGTGTGGAGGGGGGTTAGTGTGTGTGCAAGTCTGTGTGAAGGAGATGTCCCTTTTGGCAACTGTGAAAGCACTCTACAGGATGCACATTCCCCTATCTAAGCACGGATGATGTCAGCACCCTATAAGTACAGCAGGAGAAGGGAAACCTCTCAGTAATTCGAATAGCGCACTCTGCTAATGCGTTTCTCTCACGTGTTCTAACATAGTTAGGTAGGAGTTTGAAACCTACAAATGGCAAGTGTGTGTGTTTGGATGTGGGGAGTTTGTGTGTGTGCAATTCTGTATGAAAGACATGTGCTTTTTTGCAATCAGGAGATCACACTACATGATGCGCATTACCCTTTCCAAACACTGATGATGTCAGCACCCTATACATACAGCTGGAGAAAGAACACCTCCCAGTAATCCGAATAGCGCACTCTGCTAAAACGTCTTTTTCAAGTGTCATAACATAGTTAAGTAGGGGTTTGAAACCTGCAAGTGTGTGTGTGTTTGGATGTGGGGAGTTTGTGTGTGTGCACTTTTGTATGAAAAACATGTTCATTTTGGCAATCAGGAGATCACACTACATGATGCACATTACCCTTTCCAAACACTGATGATGTCAGCACGCTATAAGTAAAGCCAGAGAAGAGGAACCTCCTAGTAATCCGAATAGTGTGCTTCGCTAATGCATCTCTCTCACGTGTCTTGACATAGTTAGGTAGGGGTATGAATCCTGCAAATGGCAAGTGTGTGTGTGGGGGTTGTAGGGTGTGTGGGGGTTGTAGGGTGTGTGTAATTGCAAGTGTGAGAGAACATATCCTTTTGGCAAATACTACAATACACCAGATGCTGCATATTCCCCCAGTAAACACAGGGGATGTCACCACACTATCAGCACAGCCAAACAGGGCTACTTGGCCAGTAATGCCAATAGTGCGCTCTGCTACTGGGTCTATTACCATTTTCAGAGTACAGATAGGTATGTTTTGGAAAGCCACAACTGCCACGTGTGGTTGTGTCACACATTATGACCTTGTGTGGGTCTTTGTGCATAACAATGCATGCCATTGCCTAAACCAGCAATGGCAATGCACACATGATGTATGTGTGTGACACATACACATAAATACCTGTGACCTGCAGTAGTTACCATGTCTGACACGTGCCTCGAGTGGATAAATGGTATTCGCAATGCATAACAATATGACTGTGTCTCGCGGTATGTGTCTAGCCAGTGTGGGTGTATATGGTAAAATACCTACAGCAGGGGATACACATCTGGTCTGGGCCATATAGTCTACATGTAGTCGATGTACAGGTGCTGCATGTTCCCACCTGTTGTGGGAGTGGTAACATGTTATTTCACTACAATTCAGTGACCACATGCTGGGAACCTTTCAACTAGTGTGTTGTAGCTACAGTAATGCTCACGCACAATGTTTGGCTGGATGCAGTCCAGCCATATAAAGACATTTCTTGAGACTGTCATATTGTCAGTGTTGTTATGGAGGATAGGTGGGTTTCCTGTGTATGGGAGGGTTGTGTGTGCCAGGCTATGAACCAGAAGGCAGTCCGACACACTGTTAGCTGCACATGAATAGGCCCTGATGCTTTGTGCTGTGCCAACAACCTGGAGGTGTGTGTATCTGTGATGCCTTGGGATACCACCCCCCTGTCCATGTGTGTTACATGTGTAGGGGACGACAGGCATGGTATGAGGTATAACCTGGCAGTGATAGGTTTCACCTGTGAGCCGTGAATCAGGACTCTGGTACTGCACAGACATTGCAGTTCACCGTGCTGAGGACAGTGTCCAGTGCATGCATCTTGTGGTGTACACTGTTGGTGTTGTGTAGCATCACTGTTAGTGTCCTATCCTGTGTGATACCCACGGAGGTGGCTATGTAATCAGTGTCCTGCAGCATAAGGCACTATGTGTGTATCAAGGGGCTTCGCCAATATACAATGGCCCATGGGTGTCACGTGCAAGCTGTCCCTCGCAAATCATTGTGGCTTCCCTAGCATGTAAGCACACATTGACAGCCAGTGGATACCCTATGAATGACATTGGAGATTGAGCAGAATGTAGACAAAGAACACCCTTCCTACATATAGTGGTAGCATACCTGGTGAGGGTATGATGGCAACCAAGATCAGGCTCATACTGGCCCATGCCACATGCTGAGAGATCCCTTCTATGTTCCCTATCATGTAGTCCAGGGAGGTATGTCTCAGGTCATCCATAGTGGCATGGTCAATGGCTGAGTCATATGTGTCCATGCCTCTGACTGACCTGTATGCATGTGTTTTGTGATGGACCATAGTGCCCCACAGGCATATCACTGTGACCTTCACCATGTACAGCCTGTTGAGCGGGACCCCACTGCAGTGGCCAAGAGAGGTACCTGACACATCTGTAGCAGGTGTGTTGTGTAGCCCTACAGGCTGTGAGTGTGTGGCACACAGGATGTGTGTGCTATGTGTGGCATGTGCTCTGTTCCAACGTAACGTATGCCTGTGTGCCAGCTGCGGAGGTGTGTGATGCTCAGGCAGGATGCTATTCTGAGTCTCCAAGTATGCCTCAGTGTGTTCAGATTGCTGTCAGTGCGGGTCTATGTCTGACTGGTATTGTAGTCACTGTAGTATGTCATGCCACCTGACAGGGTATGGCATTACTGGGTTCAGAGTGCTCAGTCCCCAGATTGGCTATGTGGTGGCATCCCACACATGTGTTGTACGTTCCTGGCCAGGGGTGAGGGTTGACTGCATACATGTGGCAGCTGTGACATTGCCACATGACTCACATAAACCACAACTGGACCATAGAGGTGATTCACAGGTTACCTTTGCACATGCTACCATAGTAGTGTGATTGCCATGGTGATTACCAACACATAGGGCCAATGGGGAACAACATACTGAAGGTGTGTATGTGTGGGTGTACTGCTACTGATTTCATAGCACTGGCATATATGACTGCACACGTGGGTAAATGCCAAGTAAGACATGTGCAATGTGTCACAGGCAACGACATGCGAACAGGACAGACAGTGATGTTCTGTCATGTGTAAACTTGACATACGATAGTACGCTATGCAGATGTCACTAGGAGTCCACAGAAGCACTGTAACTCTGCATTGCAGGTGGAAGCAGTGTTCCAGGGAACCCCAAGCGAACATGCATGCAAACAAAGCTACAGTAAGCAGGGCTGGAAGTAGTCCATTGTACAACAAAGAAGGGGTAACACTAACAGTAGGTAACAGTGCAAATATGTAGGCACTATCAACATGTACCCAGGAATGCACAGCTCAGATGCCCATGGTAGAACTGATATTATGTCATAGTTAATTGTGATTTGGATTACATTGTTACTGCACACATATCAACATGCGCAAACATCCACATTGCATAGTCATTGTGGGCAACTTGCCACCATTACTGTACATGTCCATCATCGCGTATCACTACTTGCATTAGCTTCCCCCCTGTGCTACCCATGTATGTGGCTATCTGTTGACATCCTTACCACCGGTATGCAATAATGTGCAGCTGTTACACTTTGGTACGTACTATGGGTGTAGATAACAATTCAGGACAGTCATACGGTTACTGCATAAGGCATGCTGGGATATACACACAGTCATATCAGCACACTGTACTGTTACCAACATGATACTACTAATACACTTCTATGTAGTCACCCTGTGCATCAGCAACGTGTTTACCTGTTCCTGCACTGATGTTGGAGATTGCAGGAGGTGGCACAGTTTCATCATATGCACAGGGTGTGAATTAGGTATGCCTGAGTCTGCCACTGATACCACCAATTGACATGTGTGTGTATGTGTGTTGGTGAGGGACAGCAGTACAGGGTGGGGCACTGTTGGTGCTGTGTGTGCATGTATGTGGTAGCCCTAGGTGTTAACATTTTGCATGTGTGTATGCACGCACACAGTTCCACCTCATGGCTGCCATATACAGGAGTTTGTGGACAGCCACAGACTGCACCTGGCAGGTCATACAGATCAGTGTCTGTGGGCACGGACACAGTACCTGTGCCTGGCAGGGGTGCTACGGACCATATCCGGTACTAAGCCAGACTGGGTACTGTCATCAGAAGCGGGAGTGTGTTGACTGGACACAGGTCCCTGTTGGGACTGTCCAGAGCCACGTGCACGTGGTCTCCTGGGGCATTCCGATGACAGCACAGACCCAGCATTGCTGGGGCTGCTGCTGGCACTATGGGGGCGTCCGCGGGCCTGTTGTCATCCGTGCCGACTGCCAGCTGCTGCTGTTGCTGGCATACGGCCACGTTGACGCCGCAACCGCCCACCATTGCCCTGGCTCATGGACATGTGGTTGTGGAACTGCTGTAATATGTCCCCACAATGTCTGTCTATGACATCGGTGAAATTACGGATAGCATCCGTGATGTCACGCATACTGTCAGTCATGGCTGTGCCACATGCTCTCAGCTCCCTCAGACCCTGTCTGGTGTACCTTTCCATATGCGACTGTGCCTGCATGACAGCCCGAAACATAGCTGAGGTTGACAGACCTCTTTGGGCACATCTGCCAGAGGCAGTATGCCCACGGATGCTCCCACGAGAACACATGGGCAACTGTCTGTGTGGTACCATCGCAGGACCCTGCCCATGGCTGCTGTGTGGGGAAGCATGTGCCACAGATACCACATTACCCTGGTCAATGCCCACTGTATCCTGTCCATCACCTAGGGACAATGGTGACATAGGATGTACTGGCAGGATGAATGTGCGCAATGATGGGGTTGACAGCTGTGTACTGTCAATTGGCTGACCAATGGCAGACCCTGACACACCTTCCTGTGCCATTACACAGATATCATCATTATCAGTACCTGTGGCACCAGATTCAGGTTCCCTGCTGCAGGACACCAGAGCAGCACCAGAACCTGTGGGAGGAAGACAGGAAACACAGTTTACAGTGTCCACACAATGTTACCAGTGATGCACTTATGCACACATGCACACATGCACACATGCACACATGCACACATGGACACAGGCACACATGCACACATGCACACATGCACACATGCACACATGCACACATGCACACATGCACACATGCACACATGAACACATGCACATGTGGACACGTGCACACGTGGACACGTGGGCACATGCACACATGCACACATGCACACATGCACACGTGGACACATGCACACATGCACACATGCACACATGCAAACGTGGACACAGGCACACATGCACACATGCACACGTGGACACAGGCACACATGCACACGTGGACACAGGCACACATGCACACATGCACACCCCGCAGTATACACACAGAGCACTACTGAATTACACTAGTATTACTAGCACTATCAGGACTATTATAGGTATTGTTAAAACACACTCACCAGCATGGATGGCCTGCCTTGCTGTAACACCGGAGGGACCTGCAGAAATGAGGAGATTAATGTCAGTGGGCACAACTGTGCCATTGATACTGCATATGATACAGTGCAGTAGTACACCAGTTGCCTTTCACACGTCAGCTGCTGATCTTGCCAATATCACACCTGCACAATTACATACTATGTTGACAGCTACATACCACGGACACACCTTACACATGCATAAACTAACAGTGTACAGAACAGTCAAGTGTACATATGGCATATTACCTGCACGCTCCATGTCGTGCTGCTGTGTGGATCCAGCCTCCATCATGATGCAGGTGTATTGCTGTTGCTGTTCCAGGGCTGGAGCCACAACACTTAGGAGTAGCCCCTCCAGTCTGGTGAGGGGGGGATGTGTGGCCACCCCACCTCCTGTGGCAACCTGTTGCCTGTGGATATCTGATGCACGCTGATGGACATTTCTGATTAAATCACTGCAGTGATGTCGTACCTGCTCATATGTCCTATTATGTGTGCCAATGTCATTTACCCTACGGACAAGGTCTTGCCACAGTGCAGCCCTCTCCTGCTGATTCTGGCTGGTGTGGGAAAACAGTATGTCATAATCCCGCACCAGGCTCTGGTGTATCTCCTCATCTTCTGCTGCAGAGTAGGCGGGATTACGCTGACACGCCATGTCCCTGGAAGAGAACACAAACAGGATATCAGCAGACTATGTCAGCAATATATGGCACACATACTATACATGATACTCAACTGTAGTGATATACTACTACTCCCATATGTAGCATGTGTGTGTCTCTTGGTGGATACACAAGTACATGGCCAGATATCAGTGCTCAGCCAACACCTGTGCAACAATACCTGCCACATTCCATACAACATAGTAGCATGCCCCATCGGTCAGCACACTGCGACAGGTCCAATGCACAACCTCACTCTGGGGGTTCATACCAGGGTACTGTATGTGGAACGCCATCCACTAGTGTGATCTGGACACAAGTTACTCGGCCTGGATATACATATCCCACCACCACCACCACCACCAGCACAGTAGACTACTTTGATATGTATGTGATTAGACAGTTATTCACTTGTTAGGACTGTGATGATATCCATGCAGCCCACTGGGCCAGTGAAAGCCACAACCCACACTGCTGACCCCTTTGCGAATGCTTCCCATGGACATCCCAAAGATTGCATGGAACATGCACACACATTTCTAACCCAGACCCTATGCACAAAGGTTAGGTATCCTGTCCGGTGGACCCCAGCCAAAGGCAGATTGTATAACAATAGAAGGAGGCTACTGCAGGACAGAGCAGATTCACATTAAGGGAAGGCATCTGTGGTCAGCACTGGTAATAAGATACGGTCTCTCATAACAACATCCACGGCCAACTCTGGGAGGGAAATGGCCACGAACACTATAGATAACCACAAGGCCTTCTTCAGTTATGTTACACATATGGACCAAACGCCTCAGATATGCTCTGAGTTAATACACACCTACTTAACATTCACCGAACACACAGATATTGGCAACATTCTTGCAGACAGGTTCGGTGCACGTATCCCCCCCTCCTTCTCCCCCACTAGTAGAAATACTTATCACAGCTGAATGTAACCTCCCTATCATCTCACATGTCCAGGTGAGGGCCGCCCTCAGCAAAGCAGAACACACAGCATCAATGTGACTTGATGGTATCCCTGGATGTGTGCTACGTGAACTCCAAGAGGACATACAACTGCATATAAGACTGATATTTAACCTTGGCCGTACTACAGGATATGTACCTGAACACTGGCATACAGCAACAGTGGTCACACTCCACTAAGGAGGCACCTCTACTGACCCTGGGAACTACCGCACCATAAGCTTAACCAGGCTGGTCTGCAAAGCTATGGAATGATTCAGTATGGGACGCATATGCAGCGATATTGGGTACCTGCAGACACTTGTTCCCGGCCAGTTTGCCTTTGTGATGGGCTGATCCTGCCTTTTGAACCTGGTTGACCTTTCAAAACAGTCACTACAGCCATTGATGAGGGCAACGCAATCCATACAGCCTACCTGGACTTGCCTAAGGCCTTCAACACAGTACTCCATTCAGGCATCATAGACAAGCTCATTAGCTTACATGTTACTACATATGTCACATGATGGGTTGCACACTGGTTGACATACAGAATCCATAATATCGATATTGTAGGAGCCATGTCAGACTCAATGCCAGTCACATGTGGTATCCCACAGGCCTCTGTCCTAGGACCCCTCTTGTTTGGCATTTATTTCTCAGATGTAAGCGAACATGTGCGGGTTGTGGATGACAAAGTTCCCAGATGACTGCTAACTAAGCGCCATAGTCGTTACACCAGCTGACACACACATCCTACAGACAGGCCTCACTGCAATGGAAAACTGCTGCCAGGATCATTGCCTAACACTGAATGACATGTAATGTATAGTCATCCCCTTTTGGTGGAACTACGTGCACACAACATATCACATGGACATACCTATAGATACAGACCTATGACACATATGGGGGGTTCACAGTATGCAGACTATTAACCTGTTACTTTACATTACCTGTGTTTGTCGCAGATGGTTGCGTTACCGCTACTACTGCTTCTTGCTGCTGCTGGCACGGCTTGCTACTGTCACTGCTGACAACGTAGACTCAGTGTGTGTACAGTGTGTTGTTGTTGTCTGTGTTGTTTTTTTTTTTTTCTCTCTCTCTCTCTGTCTGTCTGTCTCTCTCTCTCTCTCTCTCTCTCTGTCTGCCTCCAGACAGTGCAATGAACATATTGCATGTGTGGAGTGTGAGTACAGGATGCTTTTGTAGGTATCTGCATAAGTCCATGTGATGGCCTCTGCACCAATTGTAAGCCAGCATTTGCTAATTGCATGCAGCCAGTTGTGTACTGATTGCAGTTCTCACTGTGATTTCAGGACAGTGCTATAAAAGGGTATGTGAGATAGGTGTTGCCCTTTCAGATTGTAAGGGCGGGGACCATGCTGGTATGCTGTGGACACTGTTCTGTGAGTGTAAAGGTTAGTATCTCTCTCATGATTCAGGCTGTGTTGTAGATTCACATTTCTCCATTCCTCTCTCCTGTTTCCTGTAGTAAGTGTGTATGCACACTGACACCTACAACTATATATATATATATATATATGCAAATATACATACATTTATATATGTACATTAACTGACATTATTACCTACTAGCTACCAACTAGCATGGCTGTTTCTGTTCACACACTACTATTATGGTCATCCACTAGTTTTGACAGTAAGTATAAATGACATACTTTGTGTACTACACATCCTATATTCCCTTTACATTCATTCCTGCTATTACATGATATATTTATTTTAGCACAATGTCCTTGTGTAAGAGTCATGGCTTAGTGGTAGGTCATACAGACTACTGTTTCCAAGGTCCTGGGTTTGGGACTGACAGTGGGATTTTATTTTGCTTTTGAACTGACTACAGGACCTGTCAATCAGAGTGACTAAGGCACTTTTAAGCAGTTGTAACCGGGTTAGTGCTGGTTTGCGCGGAGCTCCCGCATGCACACTGGTGTTCAGCTCCGCACACACCCACTTACAACCGCTTAACAGTGCTTACTCTGGCGCACACCCGCGCTATTTTCTTTGAAAGAAATGAAAATGGGGAGACAGGAAAGTGGTGAAAAAGGGGTCACAAAGAGGGTAAGACAGTAGGGAAACAAGCTTGGGATTTGCAGGAGGGATGTAGGTAAGGCTCATAGCTGCCCATTTCTTCATCAGCAACAGCTGTGCATATGTATGTAATTTGGTGTGACATTTGAAACCTTCCACCCCTGAGAGAGGTGTCTGGACAACAATAATACTTGTTGTACAGCCAATTGTAATTGATAGTTTCCATGTCCAGCAGACATGTGTGCGGAATGGGCAGCTATGTATGGGGCGTAATTTTTTTGTGGGTACAGAGTGCCCTTTTTTTTTTTTTTTTCAGGTGAGAGTGGTATGTCAGGTGAAGGAAGTCGGTATAGCTGGGGAGGAAGGTTGGGTAGGTCAACAGACAAGACAAACAAGACACATACAGGGGCGGTGTATGACATGTGTGGGGGGGGTTACACAATTGATGGGGACGGATGTTTGGATATCCAGAGCCCATGAGCCCACAGATGGCAACAGTGGAACTGATATCCCCACCCATGGGCAGTTGCCACTGTTCCTTCACTGCCCAGGACGGGGCTGTGCTGGGGGCTGTGTAGGCCGGGCAACAGGCATGCCCATAAGTTGTGCCACCTGTGCCTCAAGCTGACGTAGGGGCCCAAGAACAGAGTCCCGGATCTCCCTATGCACCACAGTCCGGACGCTATGGAGGGTGAGTGGTGGTTCTCCACCGGCCACGCTTGCAGAGGGGGGATGAGCCCCATCCCCTGCAGCGCTTCCACCCGCAGGTGGCACAGGGTCACCGGAGGAGGGTCCAGACTGGGCACTAGTGCCAGGTGCACTTGCCAGCTGAGGTGGGAGAGGTGGGTCCGCTGGAACCCGCCTTCCCTGTCGTCCTATGTTTTGCTTTATGTCATGACAGTTTGGGTTAGTAACATACAATACCATTCACAATTAGTTGTAACAGCATGCATTAGTATTCCCATTAACCAAACACCCAGATATTCACACCATTGAACAGCGAGCATAACACATGCATAATTTGAACAGCAATACACAGTCCAACAACATGCAGGGTTGATTGATGGCAACAGGCCATCAGGTTTGGATGTATGAACAGGGCAGATGCATCAACGGACTTGCAAATATTTATGACCCAACAGGACAAATGTCCAGGGGTGTTAATTGTGATTGCACATACCATTTTCACGTGGAATGGGTTGTATGTGGTTATAGGGTGGGGTGAGGAAAATAATATTAACACCTTCGAATACCAATACATATGCTGTACATTTCTAATAGCTGCAGATATATACACACTACTGTTCTAACTACAGTTTCCTATATGATAACTACTTCAATTTGGTGATAGGACTGTTACTGCTACATCAATATACATTTTATTGTTCTTCATACACATTCATATCTGGCTTTGTTCAGCTACATCATCCTGCTACATTTGCTTTATATAGCTATAGACAACTGTGGATGTTTGGTATGTCAGACAATCATACTATCTGCATATTGCAGACTGGGAGCAACATATCCTGATATTGGGATACACATTCCAGCTGCAGCAACACTTTGAACACATTTCGCTGTTTGGTTCTGCTTCTCACATTCATTTCATTCTGTACTGACTGCACTATACTTTATTCAGGGGTTATTACTGCTTTATTGGTGGATTCATAACTCTTTCTCACAATCTCTCACTTGTTTTCATTTTACTATTCAGGATGGTACTTACTTCTAGGCTTTATTGACATGTTTTACCTGTAGTTATTACAATCCTTTCCAGCAGTCTCACTTCTGTCATGTTTCAGTATTTCAACAGGGGTATATGTCACACATGTGATTTGCTCATCTTCTGCAGCTGTACTTTTCAGCCTGCTGCAGGTTGTGTACTATTATATTACAGGTGGGGCATCCTTATTTCAGACTTTATTTCAGACATTTTCATTTTTCTGTTTGGATTACAGACTGCAACACACTTTTGTAATCAAGCAATACTTGCAAACACTCTTACACTGTTACTTGCACATTTTATTACTTAGTGACTACACTGCACTCTTTTGCTAACTGTCATACTTTTATATTTCTTTACAGTTACTGGGAGAGGATTACTGACCTGCCTGGTGGCGCAACCGCACCAGCCTATCGCCATAGGCTCTGCGGTTCACAGAGCGGACACCTGCAGCTGTAATATAAATGAAGTAATATTGGAATACACATCTCCATAATATCAGCTAGTTTAATTTCTTACATACATAATTACATGTAACTTACTCAGTAGTGGAGCGTTGGGCATTTGCCGGGCCTCCTGGATCCAAAGGTTCAATTGGTCCTGCTTGCATCTCTTCAGGTCTGCATGGTGGTGACGGACCTGCTCACCAGTCCTTGGAATCCCTGTGGCACTGGTGAGATCATGAGCCAACCGGTCCGATGCCTCAGCCCTATATGCTCCCCACAGGACCTGGCCCTGCATGAGTTGGGCCTCATGATTGCGGACTAGGAGCCAGACCATGTATCTGGACTCCTCAACGCCCCACCTCTGTGCTCGAAAGCAACTACCCTCACCTACTCCTGACATTCTGGCTGCAAGTTAGTTCTACAATCGTTTATGCTGTGTATTCCCACCTATGGGGCTTATATATGCCGTTTTTCCCGCACATATCTGTGATTGGCCATTTTGGAATTGTATCAACTTCACAAAACCTGCTTTGTCATGCTCCACTTTGTATTCATTCCTATATATTTGCTATTACTGCATTTCTAGGTACTGCTGTCATGGCTTAGTGGTTCAGTACCTTGACTATGGTGCATAGTATCCTGGGTTCGAACCTGGCCACTACTTTTTATTTTTTATGACTGTCTAGACAGGCTAGGGGGTGTGTCTGTGTAAAGGCAGTTTTGATACAGCTTGCTCAACGTTGCCTGTCGGTTAGCTTCTTGGCGCGGTGCGCAGCTCCGTGCAAACGGGTTACACTGGTTTACGCTTCATTTGGCTGTTAGCACGCATATTACGCTCAGCTCAGCTAGGGGCACACAGTTCCAGCATGTTAAACCACTGCTCACCTACGGGCACTCATTTTACACCTGTTAAACCACTGCTCACCTACGGGCAGATGCACTCACCTTGTTAAACTGTAGCTCAGCTATATGCACATCTCGCATTTTTTATTGTTTTGTTATCTCACATTTCTTCAAGATAAATGGACTATTTCATTACATTTTACATAAACTATGGTTTTATATGTGTACATATTTGTCAGGGACTTGTTTCGTGCTTATTTTACTAAAAATAAAACTTGATGTTGGGGGGGTTCGAACCATGAATGCCTGCTCTTCAGCCGACGTCTCTACCGCTACACTATTGCTTCTTGGCTTAGTTTGCATATTTAGTTCTTATATCCTTTTCCACTGACTGCTAACTGTAGCTAAGCTACGGGCACGCCCGCGCAAACGAACGCACTCACGGCCAAACATCTTTACGATTAAAAAAAAATATATAACATGTTCATTTATATATTTTATGTTCATAGTCTGTGGGGGCATGTGTTGTGTTGTGTTTATTCACATTTCCATGGCCTCTGTCGTGGGTGTTTACTTTGGGCAATTTTACTCTTCTGGGGGCGTGTCCGCTTGCAGGGCTCAGCCTACGGACACCCCCCGTACTGTCTTCCATGGACCGTGTTAGCCTTAGGTGTGATTCAGCATGCCCTCATGCATATGCATGACATGCTGATGTCACACCGTTTAACTGCAGCCTCCGTGTAAGCCATGTATCTCTTACACGGAGGCTTCGTTAATCCTGCCCCATATTTAGTGCCATCATATCTGATAACAAGCCAGTGAGATATTAGACTGCTACACATGTTATGTATAGTATGGGTTATAATTGATAACATAACCCGGACATTCTGTGGTTGTGTGTACAGTACTGAGGTCTGTGTACATATGATGATTGTTGACAGTGTGTGTGTTGTTAATATGTACCTTGGCCTGTGTACAGACTGTGGTAGATGTCATTGTTCTTGGTCCTGGTCTATCTGATGTTACATGCTGCTCCACTGTATGTTACCCTATCGGCTTACATGTTTGTAGGGCCAAACACACACATGTCCCATACCACAGACAGGCAGGCATCGGGCCACACTGTGTAGTGGGCCAGTATATGTAGGGTTAGTGTGTGAGTGGCACATATGAGGATGGTGTTGAATAGATAGTCCATATACTGTAATAATACGGTAGCTTACCATATGTGGCTGTGGCTGTGTTTACACTGGTTGTGATTATGCACTTTCACACAGGCATCTGTTGCTCTGTGCTGTGACATGCCTGTAGAGCCTGCTATATATGCAAGTACATGTGTATTCCCCCATAGGAAATGTTGGCCAGTGTTGAGCCAGTATGCCTGTAGCCTGCACAGTGCTTTGTTACATGCTTAGCAGCTTAGTGTACTTACCCAGTGAGATGTCATGTCTAGATACTTGCCAGATGTACTGCTGCCAGGCCATCATAACAGTGTATGTCAGACAAAGCAGTGGGATGCAGTACATATGTATGTCAATAACTAGTGGGTAATATGTGGCCATGGCACCTCTGTACCAACGGTTATTATGTGTCAGGAAAGACAGGGGTGTGTGAATGCATATCCTATGGGGGCAAATATATACCAGTAGGTATGTGTTATACCCATCTACATGGCTGTTAACATTCACATTGTCAGGCTTGGTCCACATGTCTTGCACTAAGGGGTTCTGTGTATACCTCTGGACTGTCCAGAGTGATCAAACTGTCCACATATATTGGGCAATATCTCTGGTGTAGTCCACAGGAGCATTACTGTGCTAGCAGTGGTACTGTACTATGATGTCCTTAGGATGTCTGTCAGTAGCTAATGGCACACATGTTAAAAGCAGATGTTACCTCCCACACACACCATGTCTGTGAAGACAATCCCTATTACAGTAACAATAGTCTACAAATATACCTGCAGTACATACCTGACATCCCCTTGCACAATGAAGTTGGGACTATAGGGGCTGAGGTAGGGCTTCACTCTGTGTTCAGGACATATGGTGAGCATATATGTAAATATAATTCTCCAGATATCTATATAGATATAAACACATATACATATTGACATACATAGATGGATATGTATATGTACATAGATATACATATAAACATTCAGATATATACATATACAGAGTAATATATGTCTACACATATACAGATATGGATACATATGCACATATACGTATGGATATCTACATATATATTGACAGTAGTAGGTATATCAGAATAGATATGTATGCCCATATAGTTATAGATATCTACATATATACCAACATAACTAGGCATATCTGTACACATAGGATGTGCATACATATATAACTATATATACATATAGCTATATATACATATTCGTATATCTATATATACATATATGTATATATATATATATATATATATATATATATATATATATATATATGTGTGTGTGTGTGTGTGTACATACAAAGAAATGTTCACATGGCCATATATATGTTGCACTATACAGATGTGTATACAGACATATGTATAGGTATACATGTGTATGTACATGTAGACATATATAGAGCTATTATATGTATACAACCATATTCCTGTCATGAGTAAACCTCATGGTTGTGTATACCCTCCCAGATATATCTCACCGTATGTATCTGCTATGTGTACATTATGATAAAACAACATATGTGATGCAACAGTCATATTAATAACAAGGACTACACAATTTAGGAACTAAAGGCAATTGTTCAGTACTACTCAATATGTGTATTGACAGTTATATTTGTAAAACAACAGCTGTCTTCGCAGTGGTCATGGCGTAGTGGTTAAGTGTTGTGACTTCAGTGTACAGGGTCCTGGGTTCAAGTCCTGCAAGGGCTGTTCATTTTGTTGCTGGGCAGAACAAGGGCTGTCAGATACAGAGTGGTTAAGACAGCTTTAAGCGCGTTTGCACAGGTTTGCATGAAGCTAAGCAGTGCCGAGCTATTGGTGAACATACGGGCACTTACACAGTGTAAGCTTCGCTTACAAGTGGGCAAATCAGCTCAGCTGTTATATTGCAGCAATGTTGATACTTGCTAAGCATGGCTTAGCCCTGGTAACCAGGTCACCCCACCCAGTCTGATAAACTGTAATAAGTGTATGTAATGCCATGTACAATACATGCACCTATGTGCTGTCAGTATAGTAGCAAGGGGTGTGAGTGTCATGTGTGAGACACAGACATATATGAGGCCTGTACAGCAATGTTATCCATGTGAATGTGTTACATACAGGTGTAGCAGCCCAGGGTACATGCTGTCACACTGGCATGTAGTGCATCATGGCAGTACTACTGTTGACAGTGCTAACCCAGGCAAGAGCAGAGTGCTAAATGTAGTACTGACAACAGGCACACCTGCGGGCATAGCTGGACACTGAGGCCTTCCTGTTGTATCCCTGGTGTGTGAACTGTGTCACAGTATATACCCCTTACTGGTTAATGGTCAGTCATGTGGAATATAACTGTAGACTACCGTCTGTACAGCACATGTTAGTGAGGGCTTCCGACATGTAGTTATGGCATACATATTGTTGTCAGACATCTATCTGTCAATACACTCATGCTACTGCAGAGCTAGTTGCCAAGCTGATGACTGTCAGTCCCTATACAGATGTGCAGATGGCAGGTATCCAGCTGGGATATGTACAGGCAACCTAAGCTTGATTGACACTGACATGTCTGCTCAGCTGTGTAAGAACTGGCACATATAGGAGATGGCATCCTGTATGCACCACATGCCATGGGTACCTTCACTACACTACCACAGTCAACAGAACATACTTGGGTACAGGTCTCCATCACAGACACTAACCATGTGTTGTAATGCATGCTGCATACATGTCAACTTGATCACCTCAGTGGCCATGTGCAGGAGGCACCTGGAGGATTGGCTGATGCATGTCATTCTCACCCTGAAGGACAGCACAGTAGTGTCTGTCGATGGATTGCCTGCTGCCACATGGCATGTGGCAGGATACCACTGTACACACAACCCCACACATCCCATATCCCCTTGGACAATATCTAGCTACACAGCTATGACCACCTGCAGCGATACACCCCTGTACTGACACATGTGTATGTAAGCATGACTGAGTATAGCAGTGTCTATGTGTTAGCACACCTGTACTCGGGAATTCCATGAGGGCCTTCACAACCAACACAACACCCATTGCCATAGACAGTTGTGGCTGCTGCTGTATGGGACATTACATGTACCCTGTTAAGCTCCCCCCAATACCGGCTACAAGAGCCTTGCACTACCAGCACAACATAGGTTCATAGGTTGGCACTAAGCTAACTGCTCTTGTGAGCCATTTTAAGCCTAACCAATTATCCCTTGTGAGACTCAAACCCTGCACCTTGTGTTTGTAAGGCAAACACCTTAACCATTAGGCCACCCTCCCAAACAGTGTTTGACAAATGGGTTGATAGGCATGGGATACCCATTGTGTTCTGGCATGTGTGTGTGTAGTTGTGCATGTCTGTATATCTGTGGGGTACAGCATTCCAAAGCCACATACTCCTATTACAATACCCATTGCCACACAGTAGTACAGAAAGTGTTGTTGCTGCCCATAGGTGAGGAATGACAATGCAACACCCTACTACGTGTGTGGCATGTGCATTAGATGCATATCCCTGTAGTACCACTGTTGGGGTATACTATGGGTTGTATAGCAGTCACGGCCAATGTGTGATGGTGGGTATGGCAGAGTGTCATCATAGGTTGCAGGGAGTACAACATCCACTGGGGGATGTGGGTGCTGCGTACACTGTCATTACACCAAGGTACACCCAGAATATGTCCCATGTACCACATTATGGTTACCACTGTCACCATCAGCCATACAGGTAACTGATAACACAATCCAAGCCAGTTATGCATGTTCTGTGTGCAGCCTACCTGTAACACACTGGACACATGGTCAAGTTAGCAGCGATAGGCCCTGGTATCTCAGATGTGTGTCTGGCTGTTATGTGTCTGTTAATGTGTACATGACGGTATGTCACACTACGTATTGTCCATATACACCCATTACATCCCCCATTAGCATACTGTACATGTCTGGGAATGTTCTGCATGTAACATGTAACCTGGGACACACCTCACCATAAATGCTGTGTGGTGGATGCTGTGTAAGCCACACACATCAGTATAACTACATAGCAAGGTAGGGGTCTAGTCCCAGTGTTGCTAAGTAACAGTGTGCGTGTTTGTGGATGGGTCTACATCAGGTTGCATGGTATACACACCTCAGTGGGTCACCTGTCCATGTGGCACAGGCAATAACTGTTTTAGTAACCTGTGACATGTGTTCAACTGTACCCCAGATATGTCACAGCCATGGTGTCACCACAGTGCCATTCCCCATTGTGGAATATGACTGCAGACCATCCTCGTGCTGACACATGTACACCTGCAACACAAATGGATAACATTATAGAGACCACAATAAACCAGTGTTACTAACAGCTATAAGGCATCATTGCTGGATGGCTACACTACCTATCATATATGCATTACAGCTTACTCCTCACAACATGTTACACTGCAGTACTGTAGTACACTGTAGTACAGTCACCATGTGCATCATAACCATATGAGCCTGTCCCTGCATTGATGATATGGATGACAGGGATGTGGCAGAGGTATCATCATATGTATAGGGTATGATGTTGGTTTGCCAGAGGCCGAGGGTGGGCCATACATTTAACACTATGTGTGTGGGTGAGGGATGTACTGTGGTGAGCTGGGCATGGTGATGTGGTGCGTGTAGGTATGGGGTTGCCCTAGGTCTGTTTGCATAGTGTGTGGGTATGCATGCACACAGTTATGCCATGTGGCTGCCCTACACAGGTGTTTATGGACAGCTGCAGACCATACCTGGCAGTGTGTGCAGTTCACTGCCTCTGGTCATGGACACATGGACTGTGCCTGCCAGGGCTTCCATGGGCATGTCCAGGTACAGGCCTCAATGTGCTACTCTCACATGATGATGACAAATGTCCCCTGGTACCAGGTACCTCCTGCTGGCCAGGACCATGTGCTCATGGCCTGCTGTGGTGTGATGTGGACAGCAACCCCTCCACAGTGCCGCCACTGGTACTGCCACTATGGGAGCCTGTTGGTGTCCTAGCACATCCACGTTGACTACCAGCTGTTGGCATTGCTGGTCTACATCCACCTGGCCGTCACCGCACTCCCACCACACATTCAAGCACAGTCAGACCATGGTTGATGAGGGCCATCACCTCACCAGACCATCTATCCATGAACTCAGTTAATCCATGGATGGCCACCAGCCAGTTCACGGGCGTCGTCATTTGCAGATGTAAGTGCAGCCCTCTGCAGCCTCAGGCCCTGTCTGTGGTAACGTTCTATATGTGCCTGCACCACCATGACAGCCTGAAACATGCGCCTGCTGATAACAGCTATGTCGCCTCTCCCAGGGACATGATGTCCAGTGGCCCTACCATGAGCACCCTGGGATATCTGCCTCTGTGGTTCCATGCCAGACATCTGGCTATTCCTGCTGTGACTGGACACATTAGGCATGGTTACCACACTTTCCTGTGCACTGCCACTGAACACCAGCTGTCCCTCCGCTATGGCCACTGGCGATGGGGTGTGTATAGGCACTGAAACTGTGTGCACGGTTGGTGTGGCTAAAGGGGGGATGTCAAATGTTGGCACAGTGTCAGCCCTTGACAATCCCACCTGTGCTTCAACATGACTATCATCATCTTCGGTGTCTGTACGGACACCATCAGATTGCATGCAGGAGGGACCCTGACCCACCTCGCCACCTGTGGGGGAAAACAATAAATGCACTTTAAAACCTACCTGTCCATGGCTTTACAGATAGTCCCACGTATATCTCCATGTGGTACCCCATCCTGCACCACACTTGTTAACATACACACATTGATACCACTCATTAACATATCAGTTCTCTAAATGCCTACACAAATAGTCACAACACAAGGCCTGTTGCTACTTTACCTGCCTGACCTGTGTGTAGTGGTTTTACATGGCCTCACTGCTGTCATTCAGTATGCACCCTCTGTATGTCCAGACATCGTGAGCATGCCTCCTATATGTGTGGGCTACTATGTTCTATCTATATCACGCACTGGTGTGTCATGTGTATGTAATGCTCAGTACATGCCAGATATGCTGCTCCTTCAGCCTATCATGTGACAACTGTAATATTTGGATACATTCCCTGGTGTTGACTAGTACTTCCCCAATGCATCTATAGTGCTGCATACGTGGGTTGTATGTGATATCTCTGCTGAATGTGATGTTAAGTGTGTACCTGGTGTCTACCTTCCCTCTGGATGCCTGTTCCATGCTACAGACCATATTATACTATCAGCTGTCCTGTGATTACACACATGACAGGTATTCCTGGTGTGTAATGTGGCAGTCCATGTACATGTACTGCATGATCCCAGAGGGAGGCACTGCTGTATGAACACCCCACAATCACACATGTGCATACATGGCCAGCCACACCAACACACACACATGCACACAAGCATCCTACATGCATCAACCTCCCTCCACTTCTCCAGAGTGACCCTACAGACACACTGTTGCACAATGAAAGTACACACAGTCCTCCTATTCCTCCTCTGGCAACATGCATAACATATGGTACCTGGCAGCATGCAGTGCAGCTACAGTCAATCCATGCTGGCAACAGTATACATGCATGTGATGCATGTGCTGTGTCACTAGGTGAAGCCCCTTCCCCTGGATACCACTGCACCCATGAACATGATATTTCTGTGCACTTGTTCTGCACCCTGCCATGTACTGTGCACCACACCTCACAGGTGTACGGTCCATTGCTGAACGTGTACTACTGTGTCGGTTATATCAGCTTTAATGCTCACAGCCCCTATGTTTTCCAGCAACACATACCTGGTATGATATGTGGACAGATGTCATTTGTGAATGCCTGATGTCTGATGCACAGCTCTCAACATCAGCGGATCATGTATGACTAATCCAATACTCTTACACTGACAACCATCAGAGCATACTGTGGTTATGGGGGATGTACACACCTTTATTGATTTGATGCACCCATCCTTTATCTGCCATGGGACCACATCACCGCATATCTTAGCAGTACATAAGCCCAATATGTGACATATGTTCTGTAGTTTCACATGCAGTGTCTACGGATTGTGTTAGGTGTGCGGCTGCTGACCATGATGTATACACACCATATGGTCATATGTGTGCACACCCTTATCATGATGGTTTATCGCACCTCTTGTGTGTACTACAGCAGTCACTACTCCTGGTGGGGGTATACCAGTGTGGGCCATCTGCAATTGCCAGTGTATGTTCAGTCTGCCCTACACATGTCCCCCTACTCTGCATGATTGCAAGGTCTACTCCTGTGCACATCCCTTGGTGTTCACACACTGCCGTCACTATTGCTGTGGAGGTAGGGTTACATCTGCCATAGGTCCTTAACCTGACTATGTGCAGATACTGCCATTCTTAGCATCCTTAGGATCCCTGCTGCAGTGCACTGATGTGTCATGCTGACACCCCCCCTCAGCCTTTTTGTAGATGCATGACAAGTAAGCCCTACATGTGTGTCACTTTGCAGTGTCCCATACACTGAACACCACATGTTACAGCCTAGTCCCAGCTGGTAATGGGAACTACTGTAATGCAATATGCCATAGTGTATCTCTGCAGCAGTTGCCATTGTCCTGCAGATATATACACTGGTGTTGCACTGCATATGGATATTGTTCCAAACATGTCCCTACTGTAGGCCATGTCTCCCACCATTATGTTACTCCCTGTGGACACATTCTACAATGGCAGGATGTTAGTTATCATGCAGGTGTCTAACATACCCTTCCAATACCCCATCATGGTCACCCCTGTGATGCCGTGCATTTCACAGCAACAATACGTGCACATGTACAGCATGCATTCTGGTTAGGTGTGTTAGATGTTTACATGGAATATACCATCACCATTACATGCCTGGTGTGCTGGCAAGCATCTACATAAACCAAACTCACCAGCTACAGACTGCTGCCTTGGTGGTATCCCGGAGGGACCTACATAAGAGAGTGAGAGATGCAATGTAAGTGGCCACACCTGTGGCAGTGCTACAGGGTGGGTGCAGTATTACAATACATCAATGGTACATTTCCACAATACTACCATATCTGTACATCTGTTTATCACTACTATGCAGCAACACAATATATCTAAGACATGTCAGATATGCATGATCTACCTGTACCAATGTGAATGTATATGCAATAGTGGTTTACTGATGTGCCCTGTGTCCTTACCTGCCCGCTCCTCGGCTGGTGTGTGGGTGACACCCACCTCCACAAAGGTGTCTGGTGGTTGGTGGCTGGCCGGACGGGCAGGTGCCATGATGATGGCCAAAAGCTCCTCCACACATGTCAGGGGGGATGAATGGCATGGTCCCCCTTTGGTGAGGTGATCCCCCCAGACTGCAACAGCACGACGATGGGCATTGCGAAGCAGGTCAGTACAATGATGCCGGACCTGCTCATAACTGTGGTTGTGCAGTCTGACATCATTGACCCTGTGGACTAGGTCATTCCACAGGGCGGTCCGCTCCTGCTGGTCATGGGCAGCCCTGCCAAACAGCACTGGGTAGTGCTGGATTAGGTATGTGATGAGTACTTCATTTTCAGATGCTGAATAAGTAGGCAAACGTGCATGTGATAACTTGGCTGAAAGACATAAAGATGGAAACAGGTCTGAGCAACTCATACAGCAAGGTTACCACAGTTTGTAATACACATCTCAGTTACCCCCCCACCATATCAGCTACAACAAACTGTACACACAACTCATTAGGTATGGCTACAGCTTACCTACCAGTGGGACAGATATTGTATTGTACCACACTTTCTGCTATGTGATTGTAGCCATGTTCCCTGTGTGGACACTATCATTGCTGACCTGTTATAGACTATTCACCTGCATGCCATTGTCAGGGCCACTATGGTTCCATATATGCCTGTGGTATGGCTGCTTTGTGATTGCTGCACATCTGACATTCTGTGTTATTGGGGATATCTATGCATGCTGTTGGACATGTTCCGGTATTGTGTAGACTATTACTACCAACATATGTTCTATAACAGTGACACAATAACATGTATATGTACTATTGGCCAGCAGAACCGCCTCTCCAAACCCATCTGCCCATGTTACCTGGCCACATCACATGTGTGTCCTAACCTGGGGCCTCCTCATGTACTGGTCCATCAATACCATCAGGTGGAACCAACCCAGGGGGTGTTGTCCTCCCCCTGGGGACACACACAGACAAATTCCTGTCCCCTGAGGTCAGGTCCAGTGTCTGTTCCATAATGGGCTCCATAAACACATGTGGGATGTGCTACATCACTCTGAGGCACTCAATACACATTCACAGGGCCGACATGCTCCTCCTGCTCAGCCTCCAGGCCAGGCACCTTTAGGACGTGGGCTGCTGTTGTGAGTAGCAGTGGGTGGGAGGCTTGTTCCCATTGTGCCCATATTGTGGCCCATGGGGCATCCACATCACAGACCACATACACCATCCAGGGTGTTTACCCACCACATGTGTCACATACTACCCCTATAGACTGTCCTCTATATCTACCAACCTTGACCACCTCCACAACTATACCTGCCATACTTCCCCATATTCCCATTCCATACTTTACAGATGAGGGCAATTTGGTCCTAACAAGGGATTAACATGTGTCATACCCGTCCATGTTGCACACGCTGCCAGCTGTAGATATCTGTGTGTATTGCTATGTGTGCTGTTGCCTCACACATAACATGCATCACTGTGGTAGTAATATAGGGAAAATGTATTTACATACAAATATGTTTGTGTGTGTATTAGTATATATGTAGACATGTAGACATCATGGGGGGTATACCTATTTGTAGAAGACATATGTTGTCTTGGGCCTCTCAACCCCATTAACAGTGCATGTGGACATATATGTTTTTGTTATGTTCCCATTGTTATCTACAGATGTATGTCTGTATACACTTATATATATATATATATATATATATATATATATATATCTGCTTACATATACATAACTTGCTGTATGTATATATGGACATATAGAATGTAGACATATATATCTATATATGTATGCATTTGTATGTATATATGTTTATATATATATATATATATATATATATATATATATATATATATACATATATATATATTATATCTATATCTACATATATAGATACATTTTATCTATTTATATATTAATATATATACACACACACACACACACACACACACACACACACACACACACACACACACACACACACACACACACACATCTACATGTTGGAATATATTCCCTGTACTGTTGAATGACTGGGCTGGATGATATGTTTGTGAAAACATCAAGGCTATGTATATCTGACATAGCTTAGTGGTAAATCACTTTAGCTATGGGGTGCAGGGTCCTGGGTTTGAGTCTTGTAGAGGCTGTTTATTTTGTTGCTGGGCAGAGCAAGGACCATTGGATACAGAGTGATTAAGGCACTTTTAAGCAGTTTTCATGGGTTTGCGCAGAGGTAAGCACTGCTAACTTCTGGTTACAGTTTCTTATACTCAGTCAGCTTCTAAATTGCTTAACCAGTGTAGGCATTGCTTACCCCCCATGTAAACAGGCTTAAACCCGCTTACTGCCACTTAAAAGTGCTTACTCTCACCTACCCTCGCTTTAATTTCTTTAAAAGAAAATAAAAAGAGGGTTGATAGGAAAGTGGTGGAAAAGGGGCACAAAGAGGGAAAGACAGTTGGGAAAATAGCTAGGGGTGTGCAGGAAGGGTGTAGGGAAGGTCCATAGCTGCCCATTTCTTCTACAGCAGCAGCTGTACATATACACTGAATTTGGAGGTAGATTTGGGCACTCAAACCCCTGGGTGAGGGGCGAGGATAACAATAATAAGTTGTGATGCCAATTAGACCAGATTATATGTGTCCAGTGGACACGTGTGTGAAATGGACAGCTATGTATGGGGCAATATTTTTTTTTGGGAACAGATTGCCCTTTTTTATTTTTTTTTCAGGTGAGAGTGGGATGTTGGGGAGGAATTGCAGGTATATTTGGGGAGGTAGGTTGGGTAGGTTAACAGACAAGACAAACAAGATGCATAGAGGTGCAGTATGTGACACATGTGTGGGGTAAATACCTTGATAGGGAGGGGTGTTGGAAAATTGGAAGCCCATGAGCCCCCTAGTGGAAACAGTGGGAGTGAGGTCCCCACCCATGGGCAGTCACCACTGCACCTTCACAGCCCCGAAGGTGGCTCTGCTGGGGGCTGAGTTGCAGATCCAGCCTGACCCTCTATTCGTGACATGCGGCCCTCGAGCTGGTGTAGCAGATCACCAAATTGCTGGTTGAGCTCGCTACTCACCATGACCCGGACCTGGCGATGGGTGACAGGTTCCTGTCCAGGCCCACACCCAGGGGGACAAGCCCCATCCCCTGAGGTGGTTCCACCCAAAGGTGGTGCAGGACCAACGGACAGGGAGGTTCTGGGTTCAGTGCCACGGCCAGCTGAGGTGGGACAGGTGAGTCCACTGAGACCGGCCTTCCCTAACGTGCTATAGTGTTTAGATTTTATCATCATATGTGGGTTAATAATATTCAACACATTCCAGGGTTAGGTATAACAGCATGCATAGATATTCCCATTAACCCAGACACCAGAAACGGAACAGTTGCATAGCAAACAGAACACATGCATATATAGGACCACAGTGGTAATATGAACAGCATGCAGGTACATTGATGGCAACATGCCACCAATGTTGGAATAATTCAATTTAGCACATGCATAGGAACAATTAAAATACTTATCAAACAATAGGACATTATCAGAACATTGGAGTAATTGCATACTGGTTGGGGTGGGTATGTTGTTTATTGTTGGAGATATGGTGGGGGGAGAGAAAGATGTCAATTAACAACTAGTATATTCCTGTAGTCCACATTACTTTCCTAGTCAGTGCTGTTATCTGTACCTTACAAGTCTTACTACCTTACCCTATAGCTTTAGTTTTGACAGTGATATGGCTTTCATTGTTATACATGAACTGGTTTTACCTGCAGTATACACCTCTTACCTTGTATACCTTCCTCCCTTTACCCTCTTAGCTCTTTCAGTTTCTGACAAATGTGGATGGATATATTCCTACAGTTTCTTCTGCAAGTCTGGTTGATATGGGCATCCTAAGAAACTGTAGCAACTGCCTCATGTACACTGACAACCCTCTACTACTACCACCTAGGAACACAATTTGTGAGAGATGCAAATACATCAAGCACCTGTGCGTCAGCCATACCTCTCAACTGTCCAGTTTTTCGCAGAATACCCAGATTTTTTTCTCACATCATTGGTCTGTTCCTCATAAAATTTGTGGTTTTCTTGCAAACCACTAGGATGATCTGAGGATTAAAGTCACTAATAATGACATACATTTGAATTTCAGACTTCAAATCCTTCAGAAAATGTATGTTAAAACGAACCTTGTCACTCTAGCAACTTTATAAGTTTATAAGAGCAATATTTAAAATATGTCCCTATTTTTGGACCTTTGTCTCCCCATTATGTCAGGCTTTGTCCAGATTTCTTGCATTAAGAGGTTGAGAGGTAAAGTAGTGTGTTAACTGTTTCTGAACACCCCATACATATCTGGAACAGATTTAGTGTTGTAACTACTGACTGATCTTTTCATATTGTCCCTTAACTGTTCTCTTCCTTATCTATACTTCCTTTCCTTATATAACAGTCTGCGTTATTCTTTCTTTCTTTCATTCTTTCTTCCCATTTGCCTGTGAATCCACTATAGTTTCACACAAGTATCTACTTATAAGTGTATCACCTGCCTTTATCATGTTGCTGTCAAATATTTCTTAATTGGTAGTGCTTCTTGCCAATCACAAAGCTGTCCTCAATGCATATCCTTCTTCAACAAATAAGGCTGACTGCACTTGAGGTGAAAGTAGCTTAGCTACATTAGCCTAAACAATTTCTGTGTGGGTGGTTCCTAACCTGCCTATATTTACTTTTGGTCTTACATCCCAGAATGGATAAAAAGGGATTATTAAGAATTATAATGACAGGACATCTAACACATTACACTTGTGAGATGCACAAATAGAAAATCTTGGGATACTTTTGTGTATGCACTTACCAGGGTGCTCTATCATTTCAAATATCTGATCATCGTGCACAGAAAATGTGAAATATTGCTAGCTGCAGACATAATGGCTTTTATTTAAGTAAGACTACAAAAACTTTTTGTGAGCACATACATTTTCCCTTAAACATCAAATTGCTAGAATGGTTAAGGTGTTTGCCTTGCAAGCACAAGGTGCAGGGTTTGAATCTCATAAGGGATAATTGGCTAGGCTTAAAATGGCTCGCAAGGGCAGTTAGCTTAGTACTAGCCTACGGACTAGCAGAACACATTAGCATTTATAGTCATAACCATGATTTTTACATTTCAGGTTTTATAGAAATGTTTTAAATGTAATGGAGAGATTTAGATAATCAGCTTTTACTACCAGAGCATAAGTGGCAGGCTGAAATGGAGGCGTATCACCCCAGGACTAAATGACACATGCAGTATCATACCTGTGCTTAAATCTGTAGCAGAAAAAGATGTTTTTGCATAAAGATGTAAATAGCAAGGTGCCATGTGTGTTGCTTTCATTTGTTTAGGATGGTTTTCAGAAGTTATAAAGGCTGCAGTTTTAAATGCATTCTTCAATCTGAAGACATTTTTAAGTGGTAAAAATTTGGTATTTACTGAACTGATCAAGTTTATTTTCAGTAAGTTCTAATGTTTCAAGCCAAATCCAGTGAACATGTTTAAAGCTGCACAATTTATAACCTACTGCAAAGATGTATATCCTCAGAATTAATTATATTACGTTAGGAGCTGCAGGTACCCAAGTACTCTCCATGCAAGACGTGAAGATCTACCCACAACTTAAAATGATTATGTACTTTCTCACCAATTTATTGGCCTGGGCTCAAATCATTAAATCTCAATGAAAATGTACTTTTTTAGATGTTCTGCAGCTGAAAGCATGCTTCTTGTTTTACATAATAAAGTATGTTTTACAAGTAAAATATATATTTTCAATTTTCCCTATATATTTATCAAGTAAGTCCACAGGAAAAAAAATTCCACTTTTAAGGGGTGGCCTAGAACACTGTCTTTTTAAGTGACTTGCTCAGACTCACACAGTAGGCAAATGAGGGTGGAAGGAATCCGACCCTGTCCGCTGGGTACATGAAGCAGTTCATTAGCAGTTCAGTACTTTAATCCTCTGCACTAACTGCCAGACTATATGTTATGGGAAAATGTCAGGAGAAAAAATGTACCACTTAGAAAGATGGTGTAGCATTTTAAAGAAGCTTTACTTCTTCTCTCTGATATAACAGTCTTTGTCTTTTTTCCCTCTGCAAACTCCTTCCTGTATGTTTTTTCAAGTTCACTACAGTGTGAAATTTCTGCAGCTGAATGTGGGGAGTATTGTTTTCTTGTTTTTTCTTTTCTTTCTGTGTGAGAGGGTTACACTACATGACAGGGGAGTGTGGGGGGCTTGCTCCACCTGTAAAAAGAAGTTTTAAGAAAGAGAGTGATTTTTTTTTTGAGATTCGCTCTTCTACAGGTTTTTTTTTTTTTTTTTTTTTTTTTTTTTTTTTTTTTTTTTTTATGGCTTTTCACCGCTCAGCATTTCAAGTAATAAAATTTCAATCGGGAGCCCAAGCATGAAAACCATGAAAGAACCAGAGACTAGAACTAGGCACATCTGTCTATCATTGTTCTGATGCAGAATGCTGTGCATATAGGTTCATAGGTTCATACTAGGCTATCTGCCCTGGGGCATTTATAAGCCTAGCCCGATTGTGTTTGGCTTATGCCACCCCTTGATTTGAGTATACTGTGCCCTTTTTAAAAGTTTAGTTTACTGTGCCTCTGTCTAATAGTGACACGGAAGTAATCTCCAGGACAAACCTACGATCTCCCATCCACTCATCAAGATTCTTCTTGAAGAGAGTCAGTGAGGTGCTCTGCCTAGCATGAATTGGAATTCTATTCCAGAGCAAAGGGAGCCTCTGGGTTATGAATCTGTCCCTCCAGCATGTTCTATTTATTTCTGTGCTGAGGTTCAAGTCCCTTGAGTGCGTGGCTCTAAGGGATTTAGATTTACTGAGGTGGGGCATGTCCATTAATTCTGGGTTGGACATAACTTTATATGTCAGGCATAGATCGCCTCGAAGTAGGGGTATGCAACTGAGTAGAGCTGGAGTTTTTTTAACCGAGCAGCATATGGCATCTGTTTGAGTCCCTTGATCCTCCTGGTGAGGTACTTTTGGGGTCTTTCTAATTGCTGCAGGTGTCAGGTAAGGTACATCCCAAAGGGGGCATTGTATTCTATGATGGGCCTGATGAGGGATGAATAAAGGGGCACGATTACCTCTCTTGATCTAGATATGAATCCTTTCATGATGAGGTGGGCTATGTAGAAGGTCTTTCTAACCACTTTGGCAACGTGGTTGTCAAAGGAGAGATTGCTATCAACTTGGGTCCCCAGATCCCTAATTACTTTCTCTGTACTTAATGGGTTACCACCTATGTGGTAATTTGTGGACACATTGTTTTTGCCAAAGGGTATGACTATTCACTTTTTGGCATTTAGCTTTAGACCATGGCTCTGGCACCAGTTATCCGTCTCTGCGAGACCTTTTTGAAGGATGTTTGTGTCAGCTGGAGAGTCAATTATGGCGCCCAGTTTGCAGTCATCTGCGAACTTGGTGAGCCATAGTCCTCCCACGTTCGCCTGTACCTCAGAAAAGTAAATACCGAACAAGAGAGGTCCCAGGACAGAACCTTGTGGGACGCCTCTTGTGACCGGTTTCAAGTCTGACATGGCTCCAGCAACTCTGACTCTGTGGGTTCTGTCTTTGAGCCAGTTTGCGTCCCATCTTGTGACATAGGGGTTTATATTTAGGCTGGATAGCTTATCTATGATGCCCAAGTGGGGTATTGTGTCAAATGCCTTTGTGAGGTCCAGATAGGCTGTGTGGACTACCTTCCCTTCATCTATGGCCTTGGTGACTGTTTTGAAGAAGTCGACCAGGTTCAAAAGGCAGGATATGCCCTTGACAAAGCCAAATTGGGTAGGATCTAGTGTCTGTAGGTCCCCAATGTCTTTGTTTATGAGTTCCATGATGATCCTCTCCATAGCCTTGCAGACTAGGCTAGTCAGGCTTATGGGGCGCTAGTTTCCAGGGTCCGCAGAAGCGCCACCTTTGTGGAGTGGGACCACTGTTGCTGTACGCCATTCTTTGGGCACATATCCTGTAGTGAGGCTGAGATTGTACAGCAGTTTAACTTGAGGGATTAGTTCTTCTTGGAGTTCATGTAGGACGCAACCCGGGACGCCATCTGGTCCCATGGAAGCAGTGTTTTTTGCTTTGGAGAGGGCGGCCTTCACCTTAGCATCAGAGATGTTTGGGAGGCTGCACTCTGCCGGGATAGATACTTGCTCTTTTGGGGGGAAGGGGGTGGAGAAGTTTGCACTGAACCTGTCTGCCAGCATATTGGCGATGTCTGTGGGTTCAGTGTATTTTTTTGTCGTTTAGAATCAACTCAGAACAAGTCTGGGAGTTGCATCCCAGGTTCCTAACATAACTGAAAAAAGCCTTATGATTGTCTTTAGTGTCCTGTGCAATTTTTCTCTCAAAGCTGGCCTTGGAGGATTTTATGAGGGATCGTAATTTTTTGCTAGTTCTGATCAGAGATGCCCTCCCTTTTAGGGATTTTGCTCTATCATGTAGTAGCTTCTGCCTTCTGTTGTACAGTTTATTTATGGCTGGGGTCCACCAGACTGGATGCCTGCCTTTGGATGATTGGGTCTTGATTTTGTTTGGGATAGCATGATCCATACATTCCTGGAGATGTCCGTAGAATGTGTTTATATAGGATTCTGCAGTTTGGGCTGTAGTTTCCACTGGCCCTGGGGCCTTGAAGGCTTCCACTTCAGTTTTGAGAAGTGTGAAGTTCGCTTTTGAGAAGTTTTTCACTGTGGTTTTCTGGGCTGGGGGTGAGGTCGGGATGTGGATATCCAGTGAAATTAATTTATGGTCTGATCTTACCAATGAGGGATATACTTCTGGTATGGAGCATAGAGTCCCCATGTTGGTAATGATCAGGTCTAGTATGTTTTCCCCTCTTGTGGGAGTAGTGACTAGTTGTTCCATAGCATTTGAGTTTATAAATTCCAGGAACCTTTGGGCTAAGGTGCTGGGGCTTGAGTAATGCTCCCAGTCTATGTTTGGGTAGTTGAAGTCACCCAATATAATGGTGTTTGGAGAGATCTTCATGTTCTCCAATGTTTTCAGGAAAGCCGAGTGGGATTCCTGACTTTGAGAGGGTGGTCTGTAGGATGCTATAAACCGAAAAGCAGTCTTGCCCACTGTCAGTTGCACATGGATGGTCTCCGATACTTCGTGCAATGCCACTAACCTGGAGGTGTGGATATCTTTGATAAATATGGAAACTCCTCCTCCTTTTGTGGTTCGGTCCGGGTTTTGGGGCCGGAAAGCATGATATGAGGTATAACCTGGTAGTGCTGGGGTGCTCTCTGGAGCCTTGAACCAGGTTTCTGTCACTGCACAGATATCGATGTTCTCCATACTGAGGAGAGCTTCGAGTGCATGCATCTTGAGGTTAAGACTTCTGGCGTTTAGCAGCATTACCCTTAGTTTCTTGTTCCTTGTGCTGTCTATGGAGGTGGGGTTGACTTTTGAGCCTTGCCTAAAAAAGGCACTATGGGGGTGGCAAGAGACTTTGGCAATATCCAAAAGCCCAGGGGTGACAGGTGCAAGCCGTCCCTAGCAAAGCAACGTGGCTTGTCGAGCATGTCATCCCAGGCTGACAGACACTGGATCCCCTTTGAATGACACCAACATTTTAGCCAATTGTTAAAATCGATCATTTTGTCTTTATACTGTGGCATCATTCTAGGTGAGAGTAATGCTGCTCAAGGTCAGGGTCATACCGGCCTGGGCTACATGATCAGAGAGCTCCTCTATGTCTCTTTTCATGTAGTCGAGGGAGGTACGTCTCATGTCATTCACGCCAGCATGTACAATGACTGAGTCATATTTGTATTTGCTTTGGAGTGACCTGAGTGCTTGCATTATGTGGCGGATCCTAGCACCTGACAGGAAGCTCACTGTGACCTTCTCTTTATTCAGCCTGGTGAGCAGGACGTCAGTGTGTCTGACAATAGAGTCACCTATTACAAGAGTATCAGGTGTGTTATTCAGCCTTAAGGGCTGTGACTGCTTGGCACACTGACTTTGTGTGCTATGTGTTGTAAGTGTTTTGTTTTGGGGTAGCGTTTGCTTGGATGTCTGCTTTGGAGGTCTCTGTTGCTTAGGTAGATTTTTATTTAGAGCCTCCGAGTATGTTTTTGTGTTTTTATGTGTTTGGTTCGCTGTTGTGGTGGGACTATGTGATACTGGAATTGTGTTGTGTGAGGTTACCTTCTCCTCCTGACTGGTTACACCAGTTTTGAGATGAGAGAGTTCAGCCTCCAGTTTGGCTATATGGTTGCATCTCTCACATATATTTGTACCTGTTTGGAGGAGGAGAGGGTTGTCTGTGTATGAGACAGTTGTAACATTGCCTCAAAATTCCCAGATTCACCAGCTGGACTGGAGAGGAAACCATTGACTGACCTTTGGACATGCTAGAGTAATATAGGGAACTGAATTAAAATGGAGCAATAGGGGACAAGGTAATCGTAAAGAGTATAAGAGTAAGTAGTGCTTATGGTTTATTAGTGCTAACTTGTAAGATTACTTATTTGGACCAGTGAGGGGCCTTAGAATGAGAATATGATGTTTAATTTGAGAGATAGAGCAGTTCTAATGGAAAAAGTGAAGACCAGACTTTGTGGAGCCAGGAATAGTTTAAATCCAATTACGCGGCACTGCCCGATGTTGCGCTATGCGCAAAACCGCGCAAAAGAGGGTTTTAAGAAAGGGAGACCAAGGAGTTTGGAATTGACCCAAAATGGCCAATAAAACTACAGTTTCAAGGCAGTAACCACTCCCACAGGGGCAGGCAGGCTGCTCAATGTTTATCACTGCCACTGATGAACACAGAGACTTCCCTTTAGCCCAAGCAAACAATGGCCTCCAAGAAACTTACAAACAGTTCAGAACAGCAAATCTGTAACTGAACTTTTTTAAATCTCAGAAAAGTGGGAAAAAGCAAGATTTTTTTGTTTTTTTAAGGAAAGCAGAGGTTCACAAGTATCAACAAGTTAGAACAGTGCAGTAAATGAACCCACACTTGAGTGCTAGGCCAGAGACAGATAAAATGCAAGTTTTAAGAAAAAAAGCAATTTTAAAAATAAGTGCAGGCAGGAAATTCAGTAATCAGCTCTAGGTTGTGTTATAAATACAGTTACCAACACAGAAATCAAGTTTAACAAGCCAGAAAATGCTCAAAAGTAGGTGGCAATGCAGAAAAACTTAACAAATAACCTGAAGCAAAATACTTAAAATCTCAAAAGTGGCTCCTTTCTTCTCTCAGCGTTTTCTCCTCTTGGTGGGTGCTTCACCAACAGCCAACAAGTCCGAAAAGACGCCAAAACCACGAGGCAATCGGGTTTTAAGAGAGGGCGATGAAGGAGTTTGGAATTGACCCAAAAATGGCCAATAAAACTACAGTTTCAAGGCAGTAACTACTCCCTCAGGGGCAGGCAGGCTGCTCAATGTTTATCACTGCCACTGATGAACACAGAGACTTCCCTTTAGCCCAAGCAAACAATGGCATCCAAGAAACTTACAAACAGTTCAGAACAGCAAATCTGTAACTGAACTTTTTTAAATCTCAGAAAAGTGGGAAAAAAGCAAGATTTTTTTGTTTTTTTGTTTTTTTTTTAGGAAAGCAGAGGTTCACAAGTATCAACAAGATAGAACAGTGCAGTAAATGACCCCACACTTGAGTGCTAGGCCAGAGACAGATAAAATGCAAGTTTTAAGCAAAAAAACGATTTTAAAAATAAGTGCAGGCAGGAAATTCAGTAATCAGCTCTAGGTTGTGTTCTAAATACAATTACCAACACAGAAATCAAGTTTAACAAGCCAGAAAATGCTCAAAAGTAGGTGGCAATGCAGAAAAACTTAACAAATAATCTGAAGCAAAATACTTAAAATCTCAAAAGTGGCTCCTTTCTTCTCTCAGCATTTTCTCCTCTTGGTGGGTGCTTCACCAACAGCCAACAAGTCCGAAAAGAGAAATGGACTGCGCTCACTAAAACTGGACAACAAAATGAACTAAAGTACCTGCCTTCTGTTGGGTAGCTTTTAATGACTGCTTGAAAGAAAGTAAGAAAAAGGATACAGAATCTATCACAAGAAGATTTTAAATATAATGCATTTCCATGGTGGAGGCACAGACTAGTACTAAAACAGCCATTACAGAGTTGATAAATACAGCATGTGTGGGATGACTTCTGGTAGTGCATGTCTGTATCTGTGACAGTTTTGATAGAATCAGTGGTATACTAGCTCATGCCATGTCCTCCAAGGCTTGCCTATTACATGGACAGTTCTGATGCTCAATCACATACTGGCACAAACTATGTCCTCAGACGTGTGCTTTCAGGGTGGAAGTTTTTTCCATGCAGTCCATTCACCACTGTTTCCATGGATGGTAACCATCACTGACATGGATAGCCAAAGCAGCATGACTCTGATACTACCACAACGACATTGTTGTGGAGGTGCCTACAAGTAGGAGAGGGTGTCATCAAGGTCATGTTATTCAAAACAGTGGCACATTTGGTAACACACAATGGTCTTAGCCATGGGTGGGGGTATGCATAGGATACCAGGTATGTACTCAGTATGCCCTGGACCTGTCAGTTAGATTAAGCCACATGGCTACTGCTGAGTTTGTTTCCCAACACACACACACACACACACACACACACACACACACACACACACACACACACACACACACACACACATCATTACAGCCTCCATTCCTTCACACCCCCATTCCATCACGTGTCACTGGTCCATCACAAGACCTTCCATGGTAAACCTTTCCAAGCCTCCATCTTAAACACATTGCAGAAAGCAGGTCTCAGTTGGAACACCACTTGCACATTTTCCTATGGAAGACTTTACATGCTTGTGCTCCCTCCTCCACCTGTGTAAATGAAGACAACTGTGCTCTACACTTTGTACTGTATTACTTAGGCTGCCCACATCTGATGCACAGAGAAGTCAGCCTATGCATGGTGAAGCACACTCTTGTGTTGGGTTTACATTTATCACTTTTTCTGTCATGTATATGTTCTGCTATGGGTGTAAATTCCTGCCTCTTTGCTGTTTCCATGACATACTTCACCCACCTCTGTCTAGCATGTTCATCCCCTGATATTGGCTCCTTCACTGTGTTCTCATTTAGCTCAGCCTTAGTTACCTAATGTATTGGGAGATGTTCCTTCTACAATTGCCCTCTCTCCAGTAAGTGACGTCTAAAAATTGTATTACAGAGCAGTGCACACAGACTAAAAATATTTTTGCACATATGCTTGGGTCATAATGCAGAGTACCACCAGATACTTCCAGACAGCAAAAACATGAACATGCTGGAGATGGTGACTGATAAATGAATAGACAGAGTAGTAGAAAGTAAGATGAGAACTGAGCAGTTCACATTCAGATCAGGATGTAGCACAAACCACTCAGTATTTGCAGTGAGGGAGATAGTGGTATAGAAGCTGAATGTTAGGAAAGAGTCCAGCTGGACAAATGCATAGGACAAGGTCCTGAGAAAGCTGACTTGGACAGTTCTTCCTGCAATGGTTTGAATTCCTGGAAACATTGATATAATTATTGCAGGCTATGTACAAAGGCACAATGACAGAAACATGAATAGTGTTTGGACTCAGAGAAGGGCTCCCAGTAGGAGTGAGTGTGCATCAGGTTTCATCTCTGAGTCCTTTGCTGTTCATACTGGCAATGGACCACATCTGCAAATACATTACAGGGGACAGATCAATAAAACTGCTGTATACTGACATGCTGGCATTACAAGTAGACACTTAACAGAAACATCAGCACATGATAGGGGAATGGAATACAAAACCGAAGGTACATGGAATGAAACTAAGCACAAACAGTTATCATGGCAGCAAATGTAGAAATCAGAAGAAGCTGGACCTTGACACAGTAGGGAAAATAGTCGAACAGATTAATAATGTCACGTCGACTATCTGGGATGAGTGGCTGAGGGGAAGGGAAGTCTAAATGAAGAGGTCTAAGTTGCTGTCAAATGGCACAGTGTGTCAGAGGTAGTGTGTGGCAGAAGAATGACAAAGTGGGGTGGTCACTGCTTTTGTATGGTACAGAAACCTGAGCAGTGAAGGCAGAGCAGTTTGGGAGGCTAGAGGCAATGGCAGTGTCTGAGACGAGCGGTAGAATGCACACCGAACCTCTCAGCTGACCAGATTTTCGCAGAATGTCCAGATTGTTCCCTCATGTTTTTGGTCTGTTCCTCATAAAAATTGTGTTTTTCCTGTAAACTCATTGACTATTAAAGTCACTGAATAATGGCATGTAGACCTTTTGAGCCTGTACTGAAATATTTTGTCTAGAGAGGCCTAGCTGTTTTCTTTGTGGCAGAAAGAATAGTCTAGTTCGATCTAGCTAAAAGCATTCCTGCAACACTGTTATTTTTGATTGGATAATTGAGCTGGTCTCTATTTCTCTGCCTTTAATAGCCAGTGTTTTAAACCAGTTGTACTCATTTGCTCAAGCTGTTCAAAGCTGCAGTGTTAGGCCTTCTGCCATTTCCTCTGCTGTGATATTGGGAAAAGATAAGTACTTATTTTCAACTGTTTCTGCACTTCTGTTTTACTGTTTATCTGTGTAATTTGTGCAACTGTTTTTTTCCCACTCACCTGCCCAGCTGTTGTGGTGATCTTAAGTCTTGATGGCTTTGAGTTACCCGCCTCTAGTATAAAGATAATACTGGACACTCCCTCCCAGTCACATTACATCAGCTCATTCTACTGTTTGTAGTAAGAACCTAGTAAAAGGCCCACCTCTTTAGCTTCTGAACGTTGAATTATCTCATTATCCTCTGTCTCTCCACTTTCTGCTAATAATAAAAAAATGTACCTCTTTCTACTTCATTTTGCTGTTTGTGCTTAGGAGTTCAACTGCATTTAATCTGCTGCATTTATTACGCTGCTTTATTTGTGCTTTCTGTTACTGTTGTGACTTGTGAAATACTGTTTCAGTGTAATCTACTGATTAACTATATTTCATTGCTATCTACTGCAATCCGTTACTGTTTAACTGCATTTTGTTGCTGTTTAACTGTGTTTTTCCATACAAGTTCTATTCTTTTGACTATAAGTGATTAATCTGTGCTTCATTGTGAGTTTTTTCTTACTGAGTTTTTAACCTTAAAATTGAGTAGCATAGTCTAGATACAGGTCTGCGGCATCCACAGCTTCAGCTGCACAGTTTTTAACCCTTTTTGAGGTGTTCCAGCTACAAGTTTTTCCCTTAGTAGCACTTGTGTTATCATCTAGTAGTACTACTCTTAGACCTTCCTCCCTTTACCCTCTTATCTCTTTCAGTTTCTGACAAATGTGGATGGATAATTTCCTACAGTTTCTTCTGCCAGTCTGGTCGATATGGGCATCCTAACTGTAGTAACTGCCTCATGTACACTGACAACCCTCTACTACTACCACCTAGGAACACAATTTGTGAGAGATACAAATACATCGAGCACCTAGTGTCATTGCTCTGTACCCCACAAACCAGTATATCTGTACTGAGAAGGTTGGCAACATGAACACCACACCTCAAACACCACCCACACCTATACAACACACCCCCACATATGCGGAGGCCCTGAACAAAAGCATACCCAAACAAAAGGGACCTCTGAGGCATAAACATATGCAAACTCCACTGCCCTCCACACACCATACATAGTCCATGCACCTGTGTCTCACAGCCACTAAGGCCTAACATAAACCCAACATACTAGTCATATGAGACTCCATTGGGAGACACACAGATGTGCCCTTCACCAGGCTGGATAAGGATGAAGTCACAGTTAGTTGTTTGTCAGGTGTCAGAATCCGCCATATCACCAATGCACTCAAGTCTCTCAACAGGTACTGTTATGACTCTTAGTCCATGTTGGAGTGAATGACTTGAGACGTACCTCCCTGGACTATATGAAGAGACACATGATCGAGCTCACTGAGTGTGTGTCCCAGGCAGGTACATCTCTATCCTTAAGCAGAATTCTACCATCACCCAGAATGATGCCTCAATACAAACAGAAAATGATTGACTTTAACAACTGGCTTAGTTTCTGGTGTCATTCAAAGGGGATCCAGTACCTGACAACCTGGGATGACATGACTGACAAGCCACAATGCTTTGCCAGAGATGGCCTGCATCTGTCTCCCTTGGGCTTCAGGCTCCTGGCAAAGGCTCTTGCCTCCCCCTTAGTGCCTTTTTTAGGCAATGCCATGAGGTCAAAACTACCAACATGAGAATTTCATCAAAACGTAAATTAAATATTATGCTGCTAAACGCTAGGAGCCTAAACATGAAACTGCACTAATTGCAAGCATTCTTAACCCTGGAAGAAGCTGACATTTGTGCAGTCACAGAAACCTGGTTCAAAGCTGCAGAGAGCACCCCAGACATACCAGGTACTCATCCTATCATTCATTCAGAACCCAAGCCATGGAGAGCAAAATAAAAGGAGGTAGAGTTGCAATATATATATATATATATCTAAATATATATATCTATATATCTATATATCTATATATATATATATATATATATATATATATATATATATATATATATATATATATTTATGTATATGTATATAAAAGACAGACACACCTCTAGGCTGGTCAGACAGTATGATGCACAGGAAATACTCCAGGTGCAGTTAACAATTGAAAATACCCCTATTCAAATCATAGCTAGCTGCAGGCCTCCAGCTCTGATTCAAGATGCCCACTCCACCTATCTGGAATTCTTTGAATCTATCAAGATTCAACCCTTTACCCCAGTTCTGGGTGACTTTAACTATCCAACCATAGATTGGAAGAAATAGTCATGCCAAAACACAAATGCCCAGAGATTCCTTGATTTTGTCAATGCAAATGCCTTGGACCAATTGAATGACACCCCCACAAGAGGTGAAAATATCTTGGACTTGGTATTAACCAACATGAGTAACCACTGCAGAATCCCTACAGTGTCATCATCCCTGGTAAGATCCGATCACAAAGCAGTCACTTTCAAAGTCACCATTTCCCCCGATCCCCCCTAGCTAGGGTAAAACAAAAAAAACTTCTTCAAAGCTGATTACATCCTCCTAAGGAAAGGTATAAACAGCTTCACAGCCCCCTCTCCCTCCACAGGAATTGGCATATATGTCCAAACTTACACCAAAGTACTATATAGGCATTTATATAGTTGCATGGAATCAGGAATATCAGACAGGATGAAATCCTCCTCCTCAAGGAAGAGTAAACCTGTCTGGTGGACATCTTCAATAAATAAACTCTATAATAAAAGGAAAAAAAATGCTGTCCAAGACCAAGAAGGAGCAAGTGTCTAACTGGAAGCAATCTCTCCTTAGCCTGAACAAGCAAATAAAGCACTAGTGAAATCCTCCAAAGCAAACTTCGAGTCCAAATTTGCCACATCTACTAAAGACAATCATAAGGCTTTCTTCACATATGTCCGCAACCTCAAGGGAAGCACCCAGATCTGCTCAGAACTGGTGGTCAAAGACACCACATACACAAACTCTGTAGATATAGCCAAACTGCTGGCAGACCGGTCAGTGAAAACTTCACTCCTCTGTCCCCCATCAGTAAAACAGGACATCCCCAGCACCTGCCCCTCTCCCCTTATCTCTAGGGAGCAAGTCATCAGTGCCCTCTCAAAGGCAAAAAATACAGCCTCCATGGGACCCGATAACATCCCAGGCTGCATCCTACATAAACTCAGGCAGGAACATGCAGCACCATTAGGCACTTTATTCAACCAAAGCCTGAGTACCAGCTTCATCCCAGCCAAGTGGAGGACAGCTACTGTCATCCCTTTGCACAAAGGTGGAGTGTCCACCGATCCAGGAAATTATATACCCATCAGCCTAACTAGCCTGATCTGCAAGGCCATGGAGTGAATTATCATGGACTTCATTAATAAGGACATTGGCAACCTCCAGACACTTGATCCAACACAGTTTGGTTTTGTCAAGGGGAGGTCATGTCTGTTAAATTTGGTCGACCTCTTTGAGACAGTCACCAAGACCATAAATGAGGAGAAGACAGTCCACACCACCTACCTTGACCTGGCCAAGGCCTTCGATACTATTCCCTACTGAGGTATAATGGATAAACTCTCTCAACTAGGCATCAATCCATATGTTACCAGATGGGTAGCAAACTGGCTTACTGATAGAACCCACCTAGTCAAAATAGGGGAAGCCACCTCAAGTAGTAGACCCATAACAATCAGTGTACCCTATGGATCGGTTTTGGGGCCTCTGCTGTTTGGGATATACTTCTCAGAGGTGCAGGCCAAATCTAGTGGGCTATGGCTGACCAAGTTTGCAGATGACTGCAAGTTGGGTGCTGTCATCAATTCCCCTAGTGATGTAGACATTCTTCAAGAGGGTCTTACCCAAACAAATGACTGGTGTCAGAAACATGACCTCAAACTGAATGCCAAAACATGCATCATCATCCCTTTTGGATAGAATGACATCCCCACAAATTGTCACATTGATAATAAGGCACTAAGCATGTAATTAGTCATAAGGGACTTGGGAACACAGGATGAGAGCAAACTGACTTTTGACCACCATATTGCCTCCAATGTACAGAAAGCTTTCTACATGGTCCACCTCATTAGTAAGGGTATCTTATCCTGGGGCAAGGTAGCCATAACCTCCCTGTATTCTTCACTTATAAGACCAATTATTGAATACAATGCCCCTTCCGGCATGTACCTCACAAAGCACATGCAGCAGCTGGATAGAACACAGAGATTCCTCACCCAAAGAATCCAGAGCCTCAGATATCTACCATATACAGATAGGCTAAAAGCCATGTCCCTCTACTCAGTCTCCTATAGACTCCTCAGATGTGAACTCTGTCTGGCATACAAAGCAATCTCAGACCCCATCCTGATGGGACCGCTGCATATTCGCAAGTCAAGCTCCACTTGAGTAACCCACACGCAAGACCTCAACCTGGTCTGTGACATCAATAAGACTTGTTGGCGGGACAGATTTGTGTCCCAGAGACTCCCCCTTTTGTGGAATAGACTCCCTCTCCATGTATAGCAGAGTACCTCATTAAACCTTTTTAAGTGCAACCTGGATAACTGGATGGGGAACAGAAAATATATCCCTGGTATTCCACCTATGTCCCTGCTGGACAGTGGCATAGGGTACTGACTTGTTGGAACATGGGCTGAATTCTTGGCTAGGCTTGTAAGGGCCTCAGGGTCAATAGCCTAGTAACTTCCTATGATCCTATTTGAGTTTCAGGCTTCATATCCTTCAGAAAATGCATGCTAACACAAATCCTGTTATTTTAGCAACTTTCTAAGTTTATTAGAGCAATACTTAAATTCTGTCCTTATTTTTGGGCCTTTGCTCCCCCCCCAATTTCCTTGGTTAAGGGGTTGAGATGTATAATGCATAACTGTGGTACAAATGAAGAGATTATGACATCAGAGCAGAAGCCAAAGTAGCTCCAATCGCAGAGTAGGCCAAGAGGATGATGATGTTAAGGACGATTATGGTGATGTCTTTCTATCATTACAGGATATTTAGTGGTTTTAGAATCAAGCAGAGGACTCTGAAAGGGTAAGGTAGATGTGTGATGACTGCTGCCATTCATCAGATTCTCTCTGGTAACACCAGATGGAAAGCTATTAGGCTCATGAGCATTTTGCTTCATTTGGTTTGATCATGTCATTTGCCATCTCATTTGGGTATGAGCCATAATTAAGCACATAGTTAATGACTGGAATGCCTGTTACATTTCTGAAGTCACTTAGTGCATTATAGGTTCTTGTACGATAGATAATAAGCATAATGTCTCAAGAAACGTTATGGTACACTTTCAATCACCATCAAAGCCTTGGGAACCATTCTGTTGCATTCAGATAGACTTTTGTGAATTACTACAATGTCAAACATTTTGTTGTGTGTTAGTTATTGTAAATATGTCTTCTGGATGTGTAGAATCATATGCACATTCAAAGAATGATGTAACAACAGTCGCTAAGAACATTTTGAAGTGAACAATTCCATGGTTTGTTGTCCCTTGCTGTATTCAATCTGACAGGTGCACTCATTTTACAAATCAGGTAATACAACAAATATGTAGAGCATTAGATGCCATTGTCCATTCTACTCCCAATCAGCAGGTATGGCTGAGTGCACAAACCAGGAAATCAAGATTAGTAGAGCTTTGTGAAGAAATCAGCCTTAAGTGGCTAAATACCTTCTCTCTAGTGCTGTTTACCATTTGTAGTGCAATAAACAGCTCCAGAAACTACTGCCCTTATGAAATCTTCATGGGACGTCCCATGAGGATGTCAGCCGCACCACTATTCACCACTTCCCACAAAAGTTGAGTTTCAGAACACTGATGAATCCCTTTGAAATCTTCATGGGACGTCCCATGAGGATGTCAGCTGCACCACTACTCACCACTTCCCACAAATGTAGAGCTTCAGAACACTGATGAATCCCTTTGAAATCTATGTCCCATGAGGACCACTTCCCACAAATGTAGAGCTTCAGAACACTGATGAATCCCTTTGAAATCTTAATGGGGACGTCCCATGAGGATGTCAGCCACACCACTACTCACCACTTCCCACAAATGTAGAGCTTCAGAACACTGATGAATCCCTTTGAAATCTTCATGGGACGTCCCATGGGGATGTCAGCCACACCACTACTCACCACTTCCCACAAATGTACAGCTTCAGAACACTGATGAATCCCTTTGAAATCTTCATGGGACATCCCATGAGGATGTCAGCCGCACCACTACTCACCACTTCCCACAAATGTAGAGCTTCAGAACACTGATGAATCCCTTTGAAATCTTCATGGGATGTCCCATGATGATGTCAGCTGTACCACTACTCCCCACTTCCCACAAATGTAGAGCTTCAGAGCACTGATGAATCCCTTTGAAATCTTCATGGGACGTCCCATGAGGATGTCAGCCGCACCACTACTCCCCACTTCCCACATATGTAGAGCTTCAGAACACTGATGAATCCCTTTGAAATCTTTATGGGACGTCCCATGAGGATGTCAGCCCCACCACTACGCCCCACTTCCCACAAATGTAGAGCTTCAGAACACTGATGAATCCCTTTGAAATCTTCATGGGACACCCCATGAGGATGTCAGCCGCACCACTACTCCCCACTTCCCACAAATGTAGAGCTTCAGAACACTGATGAATCCCTTTGAAATCTTCATGGGACGTCCCATGAGTATGTCAGTTGCACCACTACTCCCCACTTCCCACAAATGTAGAGCTTCAGAACACTGATGAATCCCTTAGAAATCTTCATGGGACGTCCCATGAGGATGTCAGCCACACCACTACTCACCACTTCCCACAAATCTAGAGCTTCAGAACACTGATGAATCCCTTAGAAATCTTCACTGGACGTCCCATGAGGATGTCAGCCGCACCACTACTCCCCATTTCCCACAAATGTAGAGCTTCGGAACACTGATGAATCCATTTGAAATCATCATGGGACGTCCCATGAGGATGTCAGCCGCACCACTACTCACCACTTCCCACAAATGTAGACCTTCAGAACACTGATGAATCCCTTTAAAATCTTCATGGGACATCCCATGAGGATGTCAGCTGCATCACTACTCACCACTTCCCATAAATGTAGAGCTTCAGAACACTGATGGATCCCTTTGAAATCTTCATGGGACGTCCCATGAGGATGTCAGCCGCACCACTACTCACCACTTCCCACAAATGTCGAGCTTCAGAACGCTGATGAATCCCTTTGAAATCTTCATGGGACGTCCCATGAGGATGTCAGCTGCACCACTACTTTCCACTTCCCACAAATGGAGAGCTTCAGAACACTGATGAATCCCTTTGAAATCTTAATGGGACGTCCCATGAGGATGTCAGCTGCACCACTACTCACCACTTCCCACAAATATAGAGCTTCAGAACACTGATGAATCCCTTTGAAATCTTCATGGGACATCCCATGAGGATGTCAGCCGCACCACTACTCACCACTTCCCACAAATGTAGAGCTTCAGAACACTGATAAATCCCTTTGAAATCTTCATGGGACGTCACATGAGGATGTCAGCTGCACCACTACTCACCTCTTGCCACAAATGTAGAGCTTCAGAACACTGATGAATCCCTTTGAAATCTTCATGGGACGTCCCATGAGGATGTCAGCCGCACCACTACTCACCACTTCCCACAAATGTAGAGCTTCAGAACACTGATAAATCCCTTTGAAATCTTCATGGGACGTCACATGAGAATGTCAGCTGCACCACTACTCACCACTTGCCACAAATGTAGAGCTTCAGAACACTGATGAATCCCTTTGAAATCTTCATGGGACGTCCCATGAGGATATCAGCCGCACCACTACTCCCCACTTCCCACAAATGTAGAGCTTCAGAACACTGATGAATCCCTTTGAAATCTTCATGGGACGTCCCATGAGGATGTCAGCCACACCACTACTCACCACTTCCCACAAGTGTAGAGCTTCAGAACACTGATGAATCCCTTTGAAATCTTCATGGGATGTCCCATGAGGATATCAGCCGCACCACTACTCCCCACGTCCCACAAGTGTAGAGCTTCAGAACACTGATGGATCCCTTTGAAATCTTCATGGGACGTCCCATGAGGATGTCAGCTGCACCACTACTCACCACTTCCCACAAATGTAGAGCTTCAGAACACTGATGGATCCCTTTAAAATCTTCATGGGACGTCCCATGAGGATGTCAGCTGCACCACTACTCACCACTTCCCACAAATGTAGAGCTTCAGAACACTGATGAATCCCTTTGAAATCTTCATGGGACGTCCCATGAGGATGTCAGCCACACCACTACTCCCCACTTCCCACAAATGTAGAGCTTCAGAACACTGATGAATCCCTTTGAAATCTTCATGGGACGTCCCATGAGGATGTCAGCCGCACCACTACTCACCACGTCCCACAAATGTAGAGCTTCAGAACACTGATGAATCCCTTTGAAATCTTCATGAGACGTCCCATGAGGATGTCAGCCTCACCACTACTCACCACTTCCCACAAATCTAGAGCTTCAGAACACTGATGAATCCCTTTGAAATCTTCATGGGACATCCCATGAGGATGTCAGCCGTGCCACTATTCACCACTTCCCACAAATGTAGAGCTTCAGAACACTGATGAATCCCTTTGAAATCTTCATGGGATGTCCCATGAGGATGTTAGCTGCACCACTACTCACCACTTCCCACAAACGTAGAGCTTTTTCTTTATTGTAAAAAAAATTCTGTCTGTTCTGCAGCATTATTATACACAGGTTGTGGCAGTTCAACAACAATCTAATCCCACTTTCTATCATACAGTCCAACTGGGCTATTGGGTCTACATTTGACCATTGTCTAAAAAACATAGTCTCTTTCACAAATGGAAATACCTCTTCGTGGTTATTTCTACAACAGTCGCCATTATCAGGTGTGAAAGTCTGTCCACCTGGACCCATGCCTCATATATCAGAAAGCTCCATACAGATGGGGAAAACAATCAAGACCAACAGAATCAGAACCAGAATCAACATCACCCAAACCAGCAGCCATTACAAAAGGACAACAACAACTAATTAACTCTGCTGAGCCAATAGCAGATAACCATGGAATCATCAGCAAAATTCAACCAGAGATAGATTTAGTTAAACACCAACACTTCCCGCAGCAATAAACAGTGTGGATAACAAATAAAGTATACAGTAAAAGACAAAAAATCCAAATCACCGAAACACAGCTGCATATTTCCTATACTGCAAAAATTCTCAAAATGGATTGTATTAAAAACGTATTTATTATAGCAAGCACTTTCGCACTAAAATCGCTTCTTCAGACAATAAAAGACATCAAACACATTTTTATATATATTATGATGCAATTTAAACTAACCAATCAGCGGCAGACATCAATTTACAGTTGCTAAGATCAAGGAAGCGCTTAGTATAATAAATACATTTTTAATACAATCCTTTTTGAGAATTTTTCCAGTACAGGAAATATACAGCTGTGTTTCGGTGATTTGGATTTCTTGTCTTTTACAGAAATTGATTTAGTGTAACCTGAGGAAACTCATGATCCAGTGCCAATTTTGACATCATCACTAAATGTCTTAGATGATCAGATGACACTCATTAGAACTATTATGCCTTAGAGCCATAGCTGCAACTTATTTGAGGACAACTGGAGTTGACAGCAGAAGAGGACTGTTTGTCCATGTTTGAGAGTCCAGCATGCTCGAGACTTGATGAGTGACCATTACAACTTTATTCATTTCAGCACAATTGCTGCTTTTCTATTTTCATTGTTGTCATAATAATGTTCATCCTGCTATTGCATTTCCTGTTTCTTTTCTCAAAAGATACAGCATGAGAATAATATACTATCCCTTGAAGACTGAAATGAGAATGGCATCCCAAATTTAACACTTTTCAGCAATCCTGTCCACCTGTGCAGCTGATTTCAATGTTTCGAATTGTTGGGTCTGTGATCACATATCCTCAGTGTATGGAGACATACCAATGATAATAAATGGAATAAAACTGTCTTGTGAACTCAAATTAGAGTGATGCAATTATATCCTTCAATGTTCACTGTAAATCAAAGAGACTGTAGGACAGTAGTAGGACTATTATTTGTTATTGCATTGCATGTGATAATATTATGTGGTTTATTAACTGAACTATGTATGTTCATAAGTCCATAGGAGTTTACTAGGTTAGTGGCCCTACAGTCTTTACAAGCCTAGCCATGTTAATCCCAAGTAGCCCCATTTTTTCTTTTTAGGTAGTTTGTAGAATTTACGAACAGAGTGGGTCTGTGATCTGCACCAGCTACCCCTGTCCATGAGGGAAATGGGTACCTCCCCAGACGCGGATTTCTGGCCCCTCATCCAGTTATCTAGACTGCATTTGAATAGGGTTAGTGAGGAGCTCTGTTTTATGGGAATAGTAAGTCTATTCCAGAGAAGTGGCAGTCTCTGGAGACATATCTGTCTCTCCAGCATTTTCTGTTAATGTCGCAAGCTATGTTGAGATCCCTAGAGTGAGTGACTCTTGTGCCATTTGACTTGCAGATGTGCAGCATTTCCATTGGGGCAGGGTTGGACATTGCCCTATAGGCCAGGCACAAGTCATCTCTCAGCAGCCTATAAGGCACAGAGTAAAGTGATAGGGCTTTCATAGCTTGCAGTCCCTGTATTTTCCTAGTGAGAAACCTCTAAGGTCTCTGGCTGCTACAAGTGTCTGGTGAGGTACACACAAAAGGGTGCATTATACTCTATTAGTGGTCTGATGAGGGTTGAGTACAGTGGAGTTATCCTTTGATGGGGTGCTATGACTTTGCTTAGGAGGTGTGCTACATAGAAGGCTTTCCTTCCCACTATGGGAACTTGGTGGTCAAAGTTCAGATCGCTATCAACCTATGTTCCCAAGTCTCACACCACGGGTTGGAACTCAGGGGGTGCTGTCAATACTGTAATATGTAGGGAATTCTGTTTTGCCAAAGGGAATAATAATGCATTTTTTGCATTTAGTTTTAGACCATGGCTTTGAAACCAATCATTTGTTTGTGTTCGTCCTTCTTGTAATATGTTGATATTGTTGGAGGATTTAATGATTGCTTCCAATTTGCATTCATCAGTGAACTTAGTGAGCCAAAGTATGTCTACTTTGGCCTGGACATCTGAGAAATAGATGCCAAACAGTAAGGGGCCCAGCACAGACCGCTGTGGTACTCCACTGTGATGGGTCTACTGGTGGAGGTGGAGTTACCAGTTTTGACAGAGTGTGTTCTGTCAGTGAGCCAGTTGGCTACCCATCTAGTAACTTAAGGGTTAATTCCTACCTGGGAGAGTTCCTCAACAATGCCAGAGTGGGGAATTGTGTTGAAAGCCTTGACAAGGTTGAGATAGGCAGTGTGCACTGTCTTACCTTCATTCATGGCTTTGGTGACTTCCTTTAAAGAAGTCCACCAGGTTTAATAAGCGGAATCTACCTTTAACAAAGCCAAACTGGGTTGGGTCCAGCATTTGGATGTTGCCTATGTCCTTGTTGATAAGGTCCATAACAATTCTTTTCATGGCCTTGCAGATGAGGCTAGTTAGACTTATGGGTCTGTATTTTCCAGAGTCAGTTGATTACCCCCCCCCCCCTTGTGCAGGGGGATTACTGTTGCTGTTCGCCATTCTGCAGGAACATAGTTAGTTTTCAAGCTATGATTAAAGAGAATGCCAAGTGGGTCAACTACGTGTTTGTTTTAGATTGTTTAGTAAACAACCTGGGATATTATCTGGTTCCAGTGAGGCCATGTTTTTAGCCTTGGCAAGTGCAGAGATGACCTGTTCTCTAGAGATCCTATTTTATTTTTATTTTTATTTATTTAACATTTGTTTACTGTGAAAGTCTAGCTGGGACAACGCCCATTTTCATTGGAGGCCTGGGGAGAAACATTCCAGATGCATGCCTTTGGAATTGGCAGGCAGATACTAGGCAGAGGCTGGTGTCATTATGCTTTGGGATATGGTAAGTGGGGATAGGGGGGATGAAGTTTGTGGTGAATCTGTCAGCTAACAGGTTGGTGATATCTTCCAGTGTAGTATAAGTGCTCCCCTCTACAACCAGTTCAGCATATAGCTGGGCATTACCTTTTAGACTTTGGAAATAGTTAAAGAATGCCTTATGATTATCTTGGCTAGGGATGTCATTTTTAGCTTTGTAATTTGCTTTAGAAGACTTTACAAGATTTTTGATTTTCTTGTTTAGGATTATGAGTGAAATCTTCCTCTGCAAAGTGATACCCTCTTGCTTTTGAACAACAGTTTCTTACTCTTGTTATATAATCTGTTTATACTTAAAGTCCACCACAGTGGCCTGTTTTTATGGGAAGACCTGGTTTTGATCCGGTCAGGTACAGCAGAGTTTATGCAGAAGCTTAAGTGTTTGTACATAGCATTTGCATACACTTCTCCATAATGATCACTGATGTCTGCAATTGAGGGTGGTATGAAGCTTTTTATCAAGAATAAAAAAATGGGACACTTTTATGGTAAACCAGGTAAGACAAGTAATAGCAAAACAAAAAGGAAGAAGCTGCGACCTTAGATATGCCAAACCCTTTTATTAAAACAAAGAATATGTTTAAAATGCTGAGCTTTTGGGTGCTACCCTTCCTCAGGGCTAATAAAAACTAGTCAAAATAAATAACTTTATATAACAATTCAAAATAAGAACACATGACATAGCCAGCCAATCAAAAGTTAAAATCAGTTAGAACATTACAATAAATAATTAATCATACAAAATCATTCTAAAATATAATAATAATAAATATTAAATAAATCAATGAAATTTCATTTTTTTCTTGATTAAAATAGGTTTAATTCTAACCATACTATTTATGCCAGGTTTCAAATCTTCCTGTAGCCTTAAAATCCAATTGCATTCACTAATTTCTAGGGCATTATTAACATCTCCCCCTCTAATGTCTTTATGTTTAATGTCAATTGCCCTAAATCTAAATTCATAATCAGAGCCAGCTCCTAAAATATGTCTTGCCAGAGCATTTGTCTGAATATTTCTATGTATATCAGACTTGTGCTCTATAAACCGATCCTTAATTCTGCGGCTACACTTACCGACATAGAAGGAAGTACATTTTGTGCAGGTTCCCAAGTATACTTAATTTGAAGTATTACATCTAGCATCATCATCATCTTCTTTCGGCTGTTCCCATTAGGGGTCGCCACAGCGATCATCTGTTTCCATTTCTTCCTGCCCTCTGCATCTTTCTCTGTCACACCAACCACCTGCATGTCCTCTCTCACCACATCCATAAACTTTATCTTAGGCCTTTCTATAATAAATCTGTAAAAGCACAATAAATAAATACAGAATTATATGAGAACTATACTAATTCTGATGCATAGAGAGATAAAAGGACATGTCTATTAACATCTTTTAATGGGCTTTCAACCTTCTCATTTTCAGAAATGGTTTAACTGATAACTTAGCATTGAGCCCTGGGGGTACATCAGATCTAAATTTCATAATCCATATATTCTCCCTACTTTCAGTATATGTCCTTATGTCTCCACCTCTAACATTAACGTCCATTTTCTCTACTATCCTAAAACTAAAAACATGGCTCGGACCAGATTCAAGGACATGCCTAGCCAAAGCATTGCTTTTATGCATCATCCTGGATTTTTTCTTTTATGAAGAACAGTATAGCTCCTGCTGTGTTCGTTACCTCCTGATTGTGTCTACTTATTTAATAATTTTTGTGTATCTGGAGGAGCCTTTACTCCACATTTCTTGTGACTATATTTATTTTCTTTAGTTTTTAGTGGAGACATGGCAGAAGGAGCGCCTGACCAAATTGAGTTGCCGTATATTATAAAAAATTGAAAGGATAGCTCTGTCACAGTTAAACCTATCACAGAGCGTTTTGCTGACTGCCTGCGTGAACGCGTCAATCCGCTAGCACTCTACGAGGACAATGGGGATGTTACAGAACACTCTGAATTTAGCGTTGATAGAGAAGAACTATGCACAGCTCTTGACAAAATTGAGATGGACCTATTGAAGATGAAACGCTTACAGTCTCAGCGACTGCACTTTGACGTCTGCATGCAGAGAAAAATAATTCCAAGAGGGTTACGAGTTTTAAAAATGCCGACGACCGGCACGACTTATCCAGAGCTGCTGTATCAGTGGCAGCAGCTCAACATTGAGGTTAGTCTGAAGTACATGGAACTATTAAATAACTTTTTCTTACCTATCGAGGAATCATTGAGATCGCATGTTGTAGAGCAGCAAAAGCTACTCTATGAGCGGTTTCCAGAGAGACTATTGGATGACACTTTCGGTAACATTTTAGATAATATCAGCCAATATGAGAGAAAGCTTCTCTCACAGAAAAAACATAAGTTGCAACGCGACATCTCAGATTTTAGAATGGGCCATATTTTTACTTGGCCGAGAATTACAAGAACAGTTGCTAATCCTAATAATTTGAATGTGGCTAGTGATATGCCATCTAGTACTGATAATACATTACATCCTAAGACTCAATCTACAGACATTTAACATTGTAAAGCCAACTACATTCAGCGATCTATTGTAGTTGATGGAACTGAATCTGTTAATGATGTAATGATTGATTCATCTAAAAGTACTTTAAATGTTACATCTGCTGCCAGTAATAGCAGCATTGACTGTACATCAGATGTTATAATAGTCTCACATGGTACTGATAAGCCTATTGAGGTAGCCCCCACCCCTGTACCTGTTGTAAGGAGCAAAATAAATACAACATTTAGACAAATACCAAACAGTAACTGCGTTAGCACTTCCAAGACAACTGATATTCCTATATTTAATCTTTCCCATCCTTTTCCCATCATGGAAGACCACAAGGAGGGGCGTGGAAGATCTTTGAGCAGGGGAAGACAGAAGAGAAAGCTGTCAATAGAGCAACCTCTGAACAAAAATATAAAGAAGATGTGGGAAGGCAAAGGGAGGGGGAAAACCTAGTGTTCAACCTTTCCTCCCATATTTTGACTTCAGATGAGTTATCAGTGTTATCTAAAGGCCTATCTTTTATACCCACTACAGGTAGTATTTTTGAAGAAACGATTAGAGATTTTAAATTATATGTGCGTAATTTGTCTCTAAAGTTATATTTTGGAGATAGTGGTGATTATGTACCGAGTACACACTTTCAACGCCCTAGTGTTTTTACACCTCAATTACACCCACTACTTTCAGCATTTAGTAAACTTGTGGAGGATGACCTATATAAAATGAGAGATAGTAAGTACAAGCAGACGCATAAGAAATATAATCTGACATTTAAAGAGAGTAATGCTCTTAAGAATCTATGCAATGATCCTACTTTATTGATTAGACCAGCTGACAAGGGTGGAGGTATAGTGGTAATGGACACCAATTATTATGTTAATAGGATGCTATCTATGCTTGCGAATAATCAGTTCTACTTACCAATAGCAACTGATATGGTAATTTTTTATTCCCATAAGGTGCATTCTTTTTTGCTGGGAATGTTGAATAGCAATATGATTGATAATAAATTGTTTTTGTTTCTAGATGTATCTTCACCATTGATTCCTTTGATCAATGGACGTCCAAAAATACATAAAGATCTGCTGAATCCCCCTCTAAGACCTATTGTAGCAGGAAGGGGGTGGATTACAGAGCCAGCTTCGATATTTATAGAAAGTAATCTGAGACCAATAGTAGATAGCAATATATATATATTTTGAAAGACACTCGACAATTTTTGTTAGATCTTTATGACTGTCTTAAAGATAAAATAGATACAACAGAACTGATTTTTGTGACGATGGATGTGCAGTCTCTCTTTACTGTTATTCCCAATCAGGTAGGTCTACAAATGTTAAATAGGCACCTGAAGCGAGTTTCTAATATGTCAGAGTTGCAAGTTAACCTATTAATTTCTCTTTTACAGTTAGTTTTGAATAACAATATTTTTTATTTTGAAGGGAAATGTTTTTTGCAAAAAGATGGCGTAGCTATGGGCACAGCTTGTGCCAATAGCTACGCCAATTTGTTTATGGCTGAATGGGAGTATGAGGTTATGTGTCAATTACCAGCTTTTACAGAACATGTCTTATTCTATAGATGTTTCGTGGCTGACCTTTTCTTTGTATGGAAAGGCTCCACTATTGTTCTACATGAATTTATTAGACAAATTAATTCTTCTACTAGTTATCTGAAGTTTAGCTGTGAGGTATCTACTACAAAGATATCATTTTTAGATGTATTTGTAGAGAAACTACCCAGTGGTTTAATTAATACTGGTGTGTTCAGAAAACCTTGTCACATTAATGCACTTTTACATCGCCACAGTATGCATCCACCATATATTTTCAATAACATTATTAAGGGACAGGCGATGAGGGTCTCGAGATATAATCCGAGTTCTACTGGCTTTGAATGTGATCTTGCAGAACTTAATCAAAGGCTCTTACAGAGAGGATATAATAAAGATGATATTTGTAAAGGGATGAATGGTTTGTGTGATATGCGATCAGGTGTGGCAGCACCTTATTTCTCTGAAAATAGAATGGCCACTGATTTAACAGATATAAATAGTTGCAGTAAAACCATCTACAATAAGGAGGCATTTTCTATTTTTTATACCTATGATGTTTGGATCATTAAAGATGTGGTTAAGGCGCATTGGAATATTTTAATGGTGGACCCACAAGTTAGAGAGAGATTAGGTGATGCTCCACGCTTCAGATATAAGAATAAGAAGAACCTTAAAAGGTTATTATGTGACAAGCATCCAAAGAATGATAATATTTTTTCTCAATCCTTTAGTACCTCTAGTTGTGGTGATTGTAATTTCTGTTCACATATAGATTCGAATGCTGTATTTATACATCCTGTTAGTGAATATAGATACTTTTTTAAAGTGAATGGAGACTGCACATCTAGCAATGTCGTCTATCTTGCTACATGCCTAGCCTGCACATCTTTCTATGTAGGAAAAACAAACAGATGTCTAAAAGATCGTATACGTGAACATCTTTATAGCATTAGGATGATGCATAAAAGCAATGCTTTGGCTAGGCATGTCCTTGAATCTGGTCCGAGCCATGTTTTTAGTTTTAGGATAGTAGAGAAAATGGACGTTAATGTTAGAGGTGGAGACATAAAGACATATACTGAAAGTAGGGAGAATATATGGATTATGAAATTTAGATCTGATGTACCCCCAGGGCTCAATGCTAAGTTATCAGTTAAACCATTTCTGAAAATGAGAAGGTTGAAAGCCCATTAAAATATGTTAATAGACATGTCCTTTTATCTCTCTATGCATCAGAATTAGTATAGTTCTCATATAATTCTGTATTTAATTATTGTGCTTTTACAGATCTATTATATATGTTGATATACATTTATATTTCTATATATATTTTAATATTAGTTTTTTATACATATATGTAGATGTTTATTTTCATATATAACTATGTATATCCATTTTTATACCATATATTGATATAATTTTAAAACAGTAGTGCTTTTAGTAAGTGCTTTATATGATAATAAGTGTTTTTAATTGATTCATTTCCCGCCTAGAATGCTATTTAAATAAATTAAATAAGGTTATATGCTGTATGAGTCTGAAGAAGCCATTTGGGTGAAAGCGCTTACTCGTCATGAAATAAATTTTCTTGTTTGCTACTACAGTGGATCGTGACTTGATTTATGCTAGCTATTGGATTCTAAACATGGATTTTTTCTTTTATGAAGACCAGTATAGCTCCTGCTGTGTTCGTTACCTCCTGATTGTGTCTACTTATTTATTAAAATTAAAGTACTGAGTGCAAATAACATAGTGCTGAGTGCAGATTTTAGGCCCTTACATTCAACTTACCTCTGGTGTGGTGTCTTGAGTCAATCACGGTATTCCCTGTAACCACTCCTACTGCCTTCTCTTTTCCCCCACCTCCCTCTTTCCTCAAACAGGTTAAACTGCTACAATTCAGTACAGGCATCATTTTCAAATGTAGGTGCTTAGGATTTCCCTCTCTTCCCCCCTTGGCTGACCTGGCATAATTCAGAGTAAGTTTCTTCATTGTATGGAGTTTTTTGTGTAACTGAATGACCTGCTGCTAAATTCTGATTCTGCACAGACTGCTCTATTTTTTTTGCAGAGGCTCTATAAGTAGCTAGTGACTTTACTGAATTTCTGTGGTAATATTTGTATTTAAACTGAACCTGTACCTAGAGAAAGTGTATAATCAGAGCTCCTACTTGCTGCAGGTGTTTTTAATGTTTAAATTGCACACACACATTGAAGAAGTGCTTTTATGACTTGAATAACTTGGGCTAGCTATACCTGAAGTGCTTTTACTGGCAATTTTCCAGTTGTACAATTTTGAACAATTGATTTAGTTTTTCTGGTATATCTTTAAAATCTGGCAAGTGTTTATTTATTGCATTGCTCTCTTGCTTAGGTTTCTTAGCTATAAATCTTAGTTCATTCTGAAGTGTGCTACTTTACCCCCAACCCTCAAACCTTTCTGAATGTATTATTATAAAATAACTGCCTGTTGTTGCCTTCATGCTTACCCTAGAATCTCTGCTTTTCTCTTTTACTAGTTGAACTCTACAGTTCCCTACAAAACGGAGTCTACAGGACTGCAATTGGTCACCATAACAAAATCAGTTTCTCTCAGCATTTAAGCAGATTGAACTTTACATTTCCCTACAAAACGGAGTCTACAGGACTGCATTTGGTCACCATAACAAAATCAGTTTCTCTCAGCATTTAAGCAGAGTAGGTTGCACACAAAAAGCATTTGTTAAGCTTTCACTTACAGTGCTGTGTAATTAAGCAGGTCACCATTTTGGTCAGCCATAGGGCTCTTTTTTTCTACTTGAGTGTTTGCCTCCTTCCCCTGTAACTTAAGTAAACTGACTCTTACATTAAGAGCTATAATACTTACCTTATAGCTTTAGGACACCTTGGGAAACCTTGTAAACTGCAATTATTTATTTATTTATTTATTTGCAGTTGGTTTACCAGAATAGTCCATTGGGCCAAAGTGAACCCGTTTTCAATGGAGTCCTGGGGAGAAAAGCTCCATAAACAATCAGGGTTACAAAATTTTGTAGATAATAAGTTTACATGTGTTATAATATAGCGCAGACCAATTAATATAGCAATATGACATAGACTGAAAATATACAATTAGATTAGACAAGAACAGACATTGCAAACAGTATAGGTTTTAGATAAATGAACAGGTAGTGCAGAATTTTAAGGAATGATTACAAGATATATACAGGAATATTAATATATAGAAAGTTTAAGTAAGAGGTGTAGACTAGAATAATATCTAGTTTGCAAGTAAATAACAACAGTTTATGAGTTTGAGGAGAAGTTCGAAGGAGCACTGTTGATAAAAAAGGGGAGAAAAAGAAATTTTGCAGTGTGAGTTATGTGGGGTGGCAGCTGGAGCATTCCCACTGGGATACTAGGTATGAGTGAAGATTTTTTTTGAAGATAGAGTAAGTAGGGGTAGCACGAATGTGTGGTGGTAGGGAGTTCCAGAGTCGTACTAGACTAAAGGATAGAAGGTGTTTGCCTGGGGGGCGAGCTGGTTTGTATATTTCTAGAAGATTTTGGTTGTTGGATCGTAGTACTCTGTCAGGTAGATGCATTTTAAAGGCAGAGGAGAGGGAGGGACAGAGTGAGGGGTTGAGAATGAGCTTGTGTGCTAAAGTGAGTTGGGTATAGATAAGATGATTAGGTAGTTCTAGCCAGTTTAGTTTATGGAGAGAGGAACAATGGTGGGTGGAGGACTTATGGCTAGTAGCGAACTTGGCAATTTTGTTGTAACAACATGAGAGTTGAGTTTTCAGAGAGGATTGTAGATTAGTTAGGAGTGGAGCTCCATAGAAAAGGGAAGGTATGAGAAAGGATGAAGAGAGGGTGAGTTTAGTGGTGGGTGTAAGATAATGGTTTTGTCGATAGAGCATATCTAGTTTTTGATGGATTTTTTTGATATTTAGTTGTATGTGGGAATTAAATTTAAGCTGATTGTCAATTAGCACGCCAAGTAGCTTTGTCTCTGATACCAGTTCCAGAGTTGTGTTGTTATGACTAGTGATACAAAATGTGTTTTCGTTGAAAGGGGTGACTTTAGACGGAGTAAATACCATTAATTTGGTTTTAGAAGTGTTGAGTGCTAAATGATTATTTTTCATCCATTGTTCAGTGGTTGAAAAAGCATCTTGAGTTAGCTTTAGAAGTAAAGGGACAGAAGTGGCAGAGCAAATAATAGTTGAGTCGTCTGCATATTGGATGATGTTAGAGAATGGGATAGAGTTACGAAAGTCATTAATAAATATATTAAAGAGGAGGGGACCTAATATGGAACCTTGTGGAACACCAGTTGGTGTATTAAGGAATGAGGAGGTGGCCTTTTTCCATTTTACTGCTTGATATCTGTTGGATATGTAGCTGGAGAACCAGTTCAGAGAAGAGAGAGATAGGTTAAGCTTAGAGAGTTTAGCTATAAGAAGACTGTGGGAGATAGTATCAAAGGCCTCAGAGAGATCCAGTAGAAGGGGAGAAACAATATGACCAGAGTCTCGGGCTTTGTTTACAGTTTCCAGGAAGGAGAGGAGGGCAGTCATAGAACTGTGGCCTGGTCTGAAACCATGTTGTGTGGGAGTTAATAGGTCCTTATCAATGAGGAAAGGTAGAGTTGTAGTTGGATACACTTTTCAAGGAGTTTAGAGATGGGAGACAGGATAGCTATGGGACGAAAATTATTGACATTGTTATTATTGCCTCCTTTGTGTAAGGGTATGATAAAGGCCTTTTTCCAAATTTGGGGGAATGTGCATTCTTGGATAGAACGGTTTATTAAAATACTAATGGGGTAGGCAATTGCTTCGGCAGCTATGCTGAGGAATTGTGAAGGAATATTGTCAGGAGCATTTGAACCTGGTTTCAGTTTTAGAAGAAGTTTTTTTATGGTAGAGGTGGGTATGGGTTTTAAAGAGAAAGGTGAGGAGTGGGAAGAGGGGGTATTTAGAGGTGGGAGTGATGAGGAGGGAGGGAGAGTGGGATAGGAGGTGGAGGGTGCAGAATGAGAAGATGGGAGTGGGGGTGAACTAGTGGATGGTGGTGGAATGTGAGTGGATGAGGGTGGGGTAATTTGGATGGTGGTGGAAGGTGAGTTGATTGGTTTTGGGTGGGGGTAATTTGGATGGTGGTGGAAGGTGAGTGGATGAGGATGGGGGTAATTTGGAGGGAGTGGAAATGTTAGAGAAAGATGAGGTTAGTTTGGAAATAGAATCAATGAAGAAAGAGTTAAATTGAGTAGCCAGGTCTATGTCAAGAGCATTTGGGTTTGGGGTGGGGGTGACTGGTTTACTGGGATTTAGGAGAGTGGAGATGCCTTTCCAGAATTTCTGTGGGTTAGTTTTATTGTTGTTTTGGAGTAAGGAGAAGTAATTTTGTCGATCAGTGGTGATCATCTTTTTTACTTTATTTCGGAGTGTTTTGTATTCATTGTAGAGGAAGGGGGTCTTATTTTTATGGTAGTGTGTCCAGAGTTTGTCTCTGTTTCGCATTGTAGTAAGTGTAGCTTTGGTAAGCCAGGGGGCAGTTTTGGTTTTTATTCTTTTTGTTCTTAGTGGAGCATGATGGTCTAGGAGGTTTGGGAAGGTAGTGTTGAAATGGGCGACTGCATTATCTAGAGGAAGTGTTTTTAGACTATTCCAATTTATTGCTTTCAGAGAGTTAGAAAAAGCTGCAGGGTTAAAGTTATTTAGGTTACGAGTAGTAATAACATTATGGGTATGATGAAGAGGTGAAGGGAGGCGGTGTGTAAATGTGGGTAAGTGGTCACTAAGAGGATCAGGAAGAGTACCACTGTTGGAGAAGTAATGGGGGTGAGAAACTAAGATCCAGTCTAGGATACTGCCACTGGAGGGTTTTTTTGAGGGGCGTGTTATAGAGTTAATGAGCTGGGAGAAGTTGTAGAGGTTAATGTTAAGTGGATTTGAGGGAGACTGAATGGAGGTCCAATTGATATTCATGTCTCCTAGGATTATAGTTTCATTACCGATGTTATTGGAGAGCCAGGAGAGGATGTCTTCAAGTGTAGAAATGTTATCACCTGGGGGAATATAAAGGGAGGCTATACATATATGCTTGTGTTTGTTGATTTGAAGTAACGTTAGTAGTAACTCTGCATTATTAAAGTGGGGAGTGGGTTTATTATAGGGAGTAACTGATAGTGAGGATGAGTATAGGAGAGCTACACCACCCCCTTTTTTGTGAGACCTGTCTTTTCTAATGATAGAATAGTTTGGTGGGATTATTTCAGAGTCTTTTATCTGGGGTTTTAACCATGTTTCAGAGATGGATAGGATGTCAGGTTTGTTGTGTGTAAGCCAGGCATGCAGGTTTGGGATTTTGTTGACTATGCTTTGGGAATTTAAAGAAGTAAGTAATATGGACTTGTTAATAGTTGCTGAGGTGAGGGGACCTGGGTTAGGGTGGATATCTCCTGATAATAGGGTGGTGATTAGGTATAGGATGGAGTAAGAGAGGTGGTTTGAAAGTTTGGAGTGTACATTGGGCTCAATTATGATACTGGAAGAATTGCTAGTTACTATGGGAGTGGAAGGTAAGCAGTTTATATGGAAAAAGTAGATTGTTTTTTATAGGATATAGGTGTGGAGAAATTGGGGTGTGTGAGTGTTGGAGAGGTAAGGTAATGTGGTTGGTTGTATGGAAGGATTGGGAATGGTAGATATTAATGGGTTGGGTGAGGTAGAGAATAAAGGAACACTGTAGAAGTAGCAGTAGTAGAAAGGAGATGTGTAAAGTTTTTTTAAGCATAATGGGATGAGGTTGTCAAGAATTGTTAAGTAGTTACTAGACTGATTATATGTATAAAGGAGCTGGTAAGGTTTTTATATTAAAGAGGGTAGTGGGATGTTGGGTATTGTTTAATGTAGTGGTGATTTTGGGTATTTGCTGGTGAAGTGATTAGAGTTTAGAGTGGGCGGGGTAAGGGAGATGGTGTGTGAGATTGATTGGGTAATTGTAGTGGTGGGTGTGGTTTATGGAAGGATAAAGGTAGAGGTGCTGGGGGCGGGTGGAATTTGGGGGCAGGGTAGGGGAGCGGAGTGAGCCCACAGGGCGAACGGAGCGGGTTGAGCCAAGGAAGGCAAGAGAAGACCAAGAACCTATCAGTGGAGTATGGAATGCAGACAGGTAAGTACAGGGGACAGGGGTATAGTCAGATAGAGAGGGCTATGGTGATTTAAGAGAGGAAAGTAAAGTTAGAACTTGGTGCTTTTAAAGGGAAAAAGTAAAGTTAGAGATTGGGCTGAATACAAGAGAAATATTGAATTGAAATTAAACTAGTGGGGAGAGGGTGCCATCTAGTGGACAGATGGTGAGATGCACCTGTGGCTCCACCAAGGCTATTCCTGGGGTAGATTAAATAGGGGGAGAAGGGGGACAATATAGGTCAGGGAGCTGGGAGAGGAGGAAGTATGGTTATACAGAAATTGGAGGAAAGGTTGGCTGCTGGCTTTCTTGGCAAGGAAGCGTTCTCAACACCTAGCAGGGCTTAAATAACTGTAGTAGTGTAGGTTTAGCAACTGGTGCACATACTTCCTTGGTTCCTTCAAGGAGATGCTTGGTTCTAGTCCAGTAAAAGGGATAAGGCAGCAGAGTTTATAAATATTGCTTGAAGGATAGGTTGAGCTTGTAATAATTATAGTGTAGGTCTAGGCATCCACACGGGCGTATCCACAGTGGGTAACACAGGGCCTGAAAGCTGGAGACAGGGGAGAAAGGTAGGAGAGAGATAGTACTTTAGTAATAGGGAGACACAATAGTTCAACAGCTGTAACTTGATTCCAATGATGTTGAGAGCAGCACGTGAGTAAAAAGTGTAACAATTTAGCTAGAAGTTTGTATTAGGTAAAAATGCAACTAAAAGAGGTTAAACAGATACTTCTGTAAGCTTTTATACAAATATCTAAGAGACACGAGCAAGGAAGAGATAAATTACACTCAGTTAACAATACAGCTAAATATGATTGAAGCAGTATTAATGTATGAAATTGCATATATAGCTAGGTTTTAACCAGGTTTCAGATAAACATAGAGCCCCGCTACGTTCGCCCTCGCTATGCTCGGGCTCTCTTCGCTCCCCTCCCTGCCCCCAATTCCCTCCCACCCCCAGTACCTCTAAATTTATAGTACTATAGCCACTTCACCACTTTCTAGATCCTATCTGCTTTCATCTGGGATAATTCCTCCCACCCCCATTCTTCTACCTACATTTTAATAGCAACTATTAGCTTTCATCTGGCATTCTTCCATTCCCCTTCCAGTACCTTTACCTCACCACTCTATCTTCTGGTGTTGCATCACCAGGTAAAACAGTTCCTTAACTCACTAGCTGAATCACAGATAATGATATACTCCTCTTTACTACCCCTCTTGTTCGCACCATACCTCCTTACCTTGTATGAAAACCAGTTTCTCATGGGATTTCAGGTCCCAAAAGGCCATACTATCACCCCAGCTGTAAATCCTAGCACCTTCAACCATACTTGCAGTACCAGGTCCTATCCAACATCTTGTTCAGTCGATCAACATCTCAACCCCAGGCACATTAGCTCTAGATCCAAACACGACCACAAACTAATAAACAAATTCCTGAAGTTCATCACCAAGTATAGACTTAACCTAATACTTGGTGGTGATATTCACCCCAACCCTGGCCCACTCACTTCAGATACACATACCTCCTCTACTTGCAATCTAAGTTACAAACCTACAATTAATAGGCCTAACTCTCTCCTAGCCTGTCATCTCAATATTAGAAGCATTAATAATAAGGTACATGAATTGCATGCACTTCTGGATGTCCACTCCCCTGAGATTCTCTGTTTATCTGAAACCTGGTTAAAACCTAACGCTAAAGACAATGAAGTGTTACCACCTGGGTATAACATACACAGGCTAGATCGTGCTTCAAGGAAGAGGGTGGGGTAGCTGTACTCTATAAATCTGAGTTGAATGTCACCATACATGTAATACAACCACCTCAGATTAATAACTCAGAGATTCTTGCCCAAAAATTGCAATTTAATAAAAATAAATGCATTAATATCATCTGTATGTACATTCCCCCAGGTAACAATATATCTACACTTGAAGATATCCTGCACTGGCTATCATGTTACTACCCCCAAGAAACCCTACTACTTGGAGACTTTAACATAGACTAGGGCACCTGTTCCTCAGAATCCCCTACCACCCATATTAACCTGCATGCATTTACACAAATCATATCCACCCCTACCAGGATAGGTAAACCCAACCAAAAAGAAAGCATACTTGACTGGGTACTCATAAATAGTCACCCCCAACTGTACACCTCTGGTACCCTCCTTGATGGCCTAAGCGATCACCTTCTCACATGTGTAATTAAGCACAAAGCCATTAATTCCCAACAACCCTTACTCAGAAAGGTTAGAAACAACAAAAACTTTGACCCTGCCAAATTCCAACAAGAACTAAACTCATATAATTGGTCTGTTCTAAAACACCTTCCCTTAGAGGAAGCAGTAGCATACTTTAACAACAAATTCCTTGAGATCCCTGATTTTCATGCACCTGTTCGTTCAAAGAGAACCAAGGCAAAAACTATACCATGGCTTTCTAAAGAGTCTAAACTCAAAATTACCCTTAGAAACAAAGCATGGGCTTTATTGCGTTCTTCTAAAGACCCCAAAGATCACATTAAATACAGGCAATCCAGGAACGAAACCAAAAATTCTATTTTACAAGACAAAAAACAATACTATTGTAACTTACAGGCAGTAAATCAAAATAACCCTCAGATGTTTTGGGCAGGTTTAAATAATCTACTACATCCTGGACAAACTTCAACCCCAATCCCTGCTGCTACTATTGATAAAAACCCTGAAGATGTTTCTGACAGTTTTAACCGATTCTTTACTGAGACAATTCAAGCCCTAGCTAGCCAACTACCTCATAGCTCCCCTGGTCCTGAAAGGAGTACCCCTAGAAACCTACTTGCATTCAGCTTCCAACCAGTCACCACTTCACTTATCTATACCTTGATCAAAAAATTAAAACCCACTACACTTTCTGCTGATCAACTCCCTGCCGAGTACCTACAAAAATCAGCTGATGCTATTGCTTACCCCATCTCAATACTAATCAATCGAACCATAGTAGAAGCAAAAATTCCCACCATCTGGAAAATATCCTATGTAATCCCACTTCACAAAGGAGGCAACTCTACTGAATTCTCCAATTATAGGCCAACAGCTATACTCTCTCCACTTGCAAAGATTATGGAAAAATGTATTCATAGACAACTCATGCACCACCTAATCCAGAATCACCTTATGGAAGACACTCAGCATGGCTTCCGTCCTCATCACAGCACTATGTCAGCCCTCCTAGCCTTTACCAACACCATAAACCATAATCACAACAATAATTATATATCCTCAGCCCTCTTCTTGGATCTTTCCAAGGCATTCGATATAGTTGATCACCAACTTTTAATCCACACCCTGCAAACATTCTGTCTAGATACTAGAGCCCTTCAATGGTTTCAATCCTACCTGAATGGTCAACAGCAGGCTGTCCTCTGGCAGAACAAACTCTCTAACCTTCTACCTAATATGCTTGGAGTACCACAAGGCTCTATACTAGGGCCCTTGCTGTTCTCCATCTTCATTAACGACCTTTATACTGTCATCCAAAAAGTCAGCTGTATCCAATATGCTGATGACTCTACTCTAATTTGCTCAGCCACATCTCAAATAGAGTTATGGTCAGCTACCCAGTCCACCTTTAATACAATAGAAAACTGTCTTTCTGAACGTCGTCTGATCCTAAATCACAAAAAAACTAAAATGCTGTTATTTTCACCAACACATAGGTCTACCGCTTTCACCTTTACCATAAATTCAAATGATGGCACAATAATCTCCCCTGACCCTTCTACAAAACTATTAGGTGTCATCATAGACAATAATCTAAAATTTGACCTACATGTTAACCAAACTATCAAAACCACCAATAAAAAACAAGGGTCACTTTACTGAATAAAAGCCTTCCTAACCCCTCCAGCTAAAATTGTCATAGCTCACTCTCACCTTCTTTCAACCCTTCTGTATGCATCCTCTCTACTCTCGAATTTAAACAAGACTGTCCTTAACAAACTCTCAGTTTGCTACAACCACATTGCCAGGTTTGCCACTACGCTGCCTTTTAGGATACATCATTGCATCAATCTAAATCAGTTTGGGTGGCTTGAACTACCCAGCCTAATCCAGTATAACCAACTGATTATGGTCTATAAAATCCTCTATAATCCGGACAATACTCCTGCACTTAAAAATATTATCACCCTCTATAACAATCCTAGACCACTTCGATCCTCTAACAAACTAATAATTCTGACTAGCAAAATTAATAACACAGCCGGTGACTATCTCTTTGCAAACTCTGTAAGTAGATCCTGGAACTCTCTTCCAGCTGATATTACCTTACTTTCCACCTTAGGTCAATTTAAAACTAGACTCAAACAACATTTGTCACTTAACTGGCTATGTCAATGTATCAAGCCTGGCTAACTCTCTCGAATGTGTAAAAATCTGTTAACCAGTTTACTGTGTAATTTAATTTAATCCTGACTTGCGCTCAGGATTAACTCTAACCTGTGGAACTTGTTTAACTTGCTTACTTATGTAATCTCTGTAAATAGTCTGTTTGTAATATGTAATGCTGGTATTATGTAATGCTGTATCTGCTTACCCTTGGAGATTTTCTCCCCGGGGCTCTGCTGAAAATGGACATGCATCCAGTCGGACTATCCCGGTCAACAAATGGAAAATAAAATAAATAAAATAAAATAAAAATATATAACATAGCTAGTCTCACTACCCTCTTATAGACCTTCCTTTTCATTCTTACTGGTACTCGTCTGTCACAAATCACTCCTGACACTCTTCTCCACCCAATCCATCCTGCCTGTACTCTCTTCTTCACCTCTCTTCCACACTTACCATTACTCTAAACTGTTGATCCCAAGTACTTAAACTCATCCACCTTCACCACCTCTACTCCCTGCATTCTCACCATTCCTCTATCCTCCCTCTCATTCACACACATATATTCTCTCTTAGTCCTGCTGACCTTCATTCCTCTTCTCTCTAGAGCATATCTCCATCTCTTGAGGGTCTCCTCCACCTGTTCCCTACTCTCACTACAGATCACAATGTCATCTGCAAACATCATAGTCCACGGGCACTCCTGTCTAACATAAGGCATTCAAACCATAATCATTGGGGATCACCATAAAAAGTGAATTGATGTTGAGTGTGACTAATAAAAAAGTCACTGAATTATTACGATACAACTCATAGAACTGAATTAAAAAATCACCTGCATCTGTTACAAAACTCTTACAACCGCTCAGATATTTGCTTAGAGTGGATTGTAGGTATATAGGCATTTTTTTTATTCTTGGCAAATGATGCTTACTTGTGGGACTGTTTTGGCACCCTGCCTTTATTCTGCATCATGTACAGGGTTTGAGTCTCACAAGGGATAATTGGCTAAGCCTAAAATGGCTCGCAAGAGCAGTTAGCTTAGTACTAATCTATGAACCTATGAACCTATGACACAGCCCACAATGGAAATGAAAAGTGAAGCAATTGCACCAATGTTAAGCTACACTTTTTACAATCTTTTGATGAAGCTGGATAATCAACTGCTATTACATTTGACTGCCTGTGATATCAGAAATATGGGAGCCGTTGCCCAACAAATTCATAGTTTTGAAAAATACATTAATAATCTTGAGGAAAAGCTATAAACCTATACAAAGCTTTAATGGGAATGGCTAAGCTTTCTGGCTTATTTGGAGCTTGAGGTTGTACCTCAGGGATTACGAATTCTCAAGATGCCGGCTTATGCGAATATTTATCCTGAGCTTTTAAAGAAATGGCAACAACTGAACTTAAAACTGAGTGCTAACTATATGTCACTCATGAATGACTTCTTCACTAGCAGTAAAGTACAACTAATGGAAGATGTCATGAAAACTGAGAGTAAACTTGCTGCTACGCCATCTTTTAAAAATTCCACATATATCTACCAACAAATGATGGATAGACTGACGAGTCTAGATAATAAACTCAAAATGGCAAAAAAACAAAATTAGCCAGCGATATTCCAATTTCAAATCTTATAACATCTTCCCCTGGCCAAAAGAAATTAAGGAAAATAAATTCCAACTTGCACTGAAAGGAGCTATATATGAATTAGATGCTTTTACCATTGATCCCCCAGGGATCACTCCAGTGGCACTACTCGACAGAGGCACTGGGAACTAAGGTCGGATGGCACGATGCCAGGGTAACCTTATGGGCTAGGCTTGTAAAGGCTCCAGGGCCATTTGCTTAGTACACATCTATGAATCTATGAACCTATGATACAGCGACTAATGCAAACATATGCAATCAGCAAATCCACTCTGTAACCAGAACCACTAAGCAAAAGTAGAATGTTTGCACACAACAGCCCCCAACAAATACCATATTACTTTCTTTGCTAACAGATAACCCTATGGATACATTGGCAACAGAAAATACATCCAATCAGCATTCAGCCACTATGATTCAGACCAATGGAGGAGAAGCTACAAGGTCTACACAGCAATTGGTTAATCAGATTGCAGATTTACCAATGAATGTGAATGAGAATGCTCATAGAATGGAGGTTTTTCTACAGGCTACAAATGTAACACAATGGAAATTACAGGAGAAGATTGAACCACAGCCACAAAAGCAGTCAAGAGGGCACTCATCTCAAAGAAGAGTTGAAAAAGGTGGAAAAAGAAAGCACAGTGGCTCACAGATGTAAGTCAACTAGTCAGAAATATTAGAATAGAATTCTAAAAGTATGGTAAACCTATTTAACAATAATCTGGCCTCAGCAGATACGAGACTGTTAGGGAAAGGACTTCTGTTTATTCCCAGTGGGGCTGATAGTATCACAGAAGCACTTGCAGACCTAAAGGTCTTTGCTAAAAATTTAAATCTTAAATTGATTTTTAGGAATGCATTGACAACACAGAATGAGAATTGTAGAAAGTCAAGAGTATTTGAACAAAAATAGCTGTCTTATTGTCTCCACATGTTATCATATATGTGAACAAGAGAGAAGAACTTTACATGACTACAAAATTAAAAAAAGTCCTATAATTTAATGCCTAATGAATAATAGCCCTACAGGATTTGGAACATAATAATGAACTGATTATTAAAGATGTGGATAAGGGTGACGCTATTGTAATTCTGAACAGGAAGGACTGTGTGATGTATAAATATGAATTTTTATCAGATGAAAGCACTTTTTGTCAAATTAGCTTTTTGTATGTTAAAAGATGTTTATCAGATGTAAATATGCTAATTTATGAGATGCAGTTAGATAATGATATCTCTGTTGAACTATTCAATTTCCTTACTCTCCCATGTCTGGTAATCCCAATACTGTATGGATTACACAAAATACATAAACCCTGATCTAACCTCTGATGAGACCTATCATCTCAGTAGAGGGTGGGTCATGGAACCAATTTCTATATATCTGCAATCCACGCTAAGGAAATTTCTGACCAACTGTAAGAGTTATGTAAGAGATATAGGTGATTTTTTTAACTAAGTTCTATGAGTGGTATCATACTAATTCTGTGACTGATTTTTTATTAGTCACACTTGACATTAATTCACTTTTTACAGTGATCCCCAATGATTATGGTTTGAATGCCATACTTGATTTTTTTATGTGTGAATATGAATTTACAGGGAAGGAACATTAAAAATGTATGCCGACAATTACAGATTGTCCTAAGCAAGAATATATTTTTATTTGAAACTCAACCATATCTACAAATTGCTGGAGTAGCTATGGATACAGCCATAGCAAATAAATATGCAAATCTGGAAATAAACCAGTGGGAAAATGAATTTATAATTAGTAATAGGAATGTACTAAATTCTAAAGTATTGTTATATCAATGTTTTGTCAATGACTGTTTTTTAATTTGAGGAGGAGATAAGAATATATTACTTAAGTATGCAGAACATCTAAATGGGACTACAGATTTCATGAAATTCAAAATGGTGTGCTGTGATAGTCAAATTACCAACTTGTATATAAAGCTAAATAGAAATCAAGGGATAATAGACACTGGTGTTCATAAGAAAGAAGTACATACAAACAAATACACCCATAGGCAGAGTATGCATGCACCACATGTATTTAATGGGATTGTGAAGGCACAATTAACTACAGTCAGTAGACTTAATACAAATGAAATAAAATGCAGGGAGCACGTGGATGAGATGGCACTGGAATTCCAGGAGAGAGGTCATACAAGGAGCTATGAATAAAGCAATTAACAATAGAGAAAACAAGGCTAATACATTTTTTTAAGGAAACTGGAGGTCAGGGACTGAATGCTGACAGACATATACAGGATAATAAAATTAGATATGTAACCATGTATGATAGAAAACTAATGATGTTAAACAGATAATACAAAAAATGGACTTTCCTAATGGCTGTGCTAGAAGTAGAATAACTGCTGGACAATAGGCCTAGGTTTTCCTATAGGAATTACAAGAATTTCAAAATAAAGTTATGCTATAAAGACTTTAGAATAGATAGTAATGACCAGATAACTAATAAACATGGGACGTAGCCTTCCTACATTTGTAGCTGTTGTACAGATATCATCAGACATCCAATAACAGGGAAGGTATATACATTTAACTGCTATGGTAGATGTAATACTTCAAATGTAGTATACTTGGGAACCTGCACAAAATGTCCTTCCGTCTATGCTGGTAAGGTTAGCTGCAGAATTAAGGATTGGATTATAGAGCACAAGTCTGATATACGTAGAAATATTCAGACAAATGCGCAAGACATATTTTAGAAGCTGGCTCTGATCATGAATTTAGATTTAGGGCAATTGACATTAAATATAAACACATTATAGGAGGAGATGTTCATAATGCCCTAGAAATTAGTGAATGCAATTGGATTTTAAGACTACAGGCAAATTTGAAACCTGGCATAAATAGTACGGTTACAACTAAACCTACTTTAATGAAGAAACAAATGCAATTTCATTGATTTATTTAGTATTTATTATTATTATGTTTTTAAAATGATTTTATATGATTAATTATTTATTGTAATGTTTTAACTGATTTTAACGTTTGATTGGGTGGCTGTGTCATATGTTCTTATTTTGAGTTGTTATATAAATTGATTTATTGTGATTAGTTTTATTAGTACTAAGGAAGGGTACCAGCTGAAAGCTTTGTATTTTAGACATATTCTTTACTGCAATAAAAGGGTTTGGCATATCTAAGCTTTTTATACTATCTCTTAGTATGTTGTAGTTAGCTTTGGTAAATTTTTTTATACTTTTTGTTCCTGTGAGGGTACCAGTTTCAGTATTTACTTCAAATGAGACAGATTTGTCATCTGACCTAACCAGGATGGCATCATGCATGTAGAAGTACAGTGACCGCCACCCATGTTATTGAGTACTATGTCCTGAACATTAGAGCCCTAGCGGGAGTGCAGATTATCTGTTCTAGAGCATTTGTGTTAACAATGTCCAGGACCCTCTGAGAGAGATTGTTTTTGCTTGTGTAAGTTGTGTATGTCCCCCATTCTATGGAAGGATAGTTGAAATCTCCCACGACTATGGTGTTGGGCTGTATGGCTAAGGATTCCAATAAATCGAGGTAGGCATTGTGCTTATCCTGGTTCATAGTGGGGGATTTATAGCTAGCAATGATGTGGTATAGTACTTTTCCAATAGTTGATTGTACATGGAGTACTTCAAGAGAGTCATGCTGTTTAACCAGTCTCAAAGTGTATTTCGTTTTAATGAAGATGGATACACTTCCACCTTTGGTTCCTTTACATTAATGTTGAGGTCTAAACATTGGAAGGCATTGTAGCCTTGCACAGCCGGGGTGGTGTTAGTGACCTTGAACCATGTCTCGATAACTGCACAGACATCAGAATCCTCTAAGGTGAGAAGTGCTTCCAGGGGTGCAGTTTTGTGTTTAAACTCCTAGTATTAAGCAGCACAACCCTGAACTTTTCTCAATTAGATTTTGTTATGTTGGAAAATTTGTTGTTTTGACATTGCCTAAAAAAGGTTCTATGGAAGAAGCAATTGCCTTTTCCTGTATCTGAAATCCTAGGGGGGGGGGGGGGGCAGATGCAGGTCATCTCTAGCAAAGCAGCTAGGTCTGTCTACCATATCCTCCCAGGCTGACAAATACTGGATTCCCCTGGAATGATACCAGAAACTGGGCCAATTGTTGAAGTCAATCATTTTTTGTTTCTATTGTGTCATCATCCTGGGTGAGGGTAGGATACATCTTAGGTCTACAGACATACCTTTACCTGTCTGGGACACATAATCAAAGAGTTCCATCATGTCTCTCTTCATTTAGTCCAGAGAGGTACTTCTCAAGTCATTCACTCCAACATGGAATATGACAGAGTCATAACGGTACTTGTTGCTGAGTGACTTGAGTGCATGCATGATTTGTCGGATTCTGGCACTCGAGAATCAGCTGAATGTGACTTTCTCCTTGTCCAGTCTGGTGAGGGGGACATCTGTGTGTCTCATTATGGAGTCACTTATGACCAAGACATTTAATGTGTTTTGTCTTAGGGACTTATTTGTTGAGACACGTGTGTGTGTGTGTGTGTGTTGACATGTGTAGTGGTTTCTTTTTGTTTAGTGGTGAGTGTGGGGGTGTGTGTTTGTGAGGTATCTGTTCTTTTGGTAGGCTTTTACTGAGCCTCTGCATATGTGGGTTTATGTGTTGTGACCTTATTTTGTGTGAGAGGTGAGGTTTGCATGAGATGTGAAGTGTGTCTGCTGACAACCTGCTTGATGTCTAGTTTGTTTTTACATGAGAGAATAGACTCCAATTCCACAGTGTATTTGCATCTCTCAGATAGGGTGTTAATTTGCTTTAGGAATAAATGGTTGTCAGTATATTTAAGGCAATTGCTACATTGCTTCAAGACATCCATATCAATCAAGCTGGCAGGAGAAATGATGAGAAACTGCTCATCCATTGTGGAAATATTTTTCTGAATGTGGTATTTGGGAAGGAAGTGGACTAGGTAGACAATCACACACAGCAAAAATTAAGCAGTAATTCAATTAGAGTTAGTTAATCAAGTGCAATGTTGACTTAAAATATATTTATTTTTCAGTTTTTGCCAGTGGATGCTTTGGATTTCAGTGTAGATGCATTCCAGACCTCTAGCTAATGTTTCCAAATGTTGAGCAGCTCCGGTAAACTGAGACAAACTTGGACTAATGTGAGGCTTATACACAGGCAAATTTAAACAGTTGTAACACAACTACCGATGGGAAACCCCCAAACTGAGCCTTTCTCCAGCAGTCCCCACCTCAGATGGGTCCTGAGCTACACATTTCTGCCAAAAGAGTGCAGGGAGGCCCTCTTAACGTAAAATGGCTAGTTTAAAAGTACAGTGATATCAAACAGTCTAGATTCAGAAGGTCTGAATCTAGCCTATACTATGTAAGGCAAGGAAACCCAATTTCTAGATGGGAAGGGGTAAGGGAGAGTTACTTAAAGGTCAAAATGAGAGTGTTTAGTAGTGTACTACTAGATGATCTGTAGTGGTACCACCCTATGCACAAATTGGCAGCTCTGCAAGCAGCTGTGAACAGTGGGAGACTATGGAGAACATTTTCTCTAGAGGATTTTAAACTGGAGATATTTGCTTATATGCAATGTGAAATCTCAAGGCTTTTATACCAGCACGATGAAAGACTTTTCTAAAGTTAAACCCTCAGGCCAAACAAATAAAAACACAAAATGCTATTGACCAATAGTCCCCATCTTGGATGGGTTGAATTTAAAATGCTGCTCCTGCCAGAGTGCAAATGAATGCTCCCAATGAAGACAAGTTAGCTTTGAGCTCAAGTCCAGAAACCAATGCTTTAGAACCGAAGTAAGAATTCTTGTAATATTAGGAATCCTTGGAAATAAGTTCACTAACCCTGAGAAATGTTCACAACACACAAAAACCTTGCAAAACTTAGTACATTTTGGCAGTCTCAGTACAGCCTTTGCAGAATATGTTGGAGCTTTTCTCCATGGGCCTCCACTGAAAACAGGATTCATGCCCAGTTGGACTTTCCTGGAAAACAAATGCCACATAAATAAATTAAGGACATCATACAACAAAATGTAAATGGACATTACTGCTTTAAAAATTTGACTGGTAACCATTGCTCAAATGATTTAGTAATGGTACCAGCTGATTGTATAACCTTTTCCAGTGGGAAAGAAACTGTGGTCATTATTTTCTCTACATATTATATACAGTCTGTGTTATCTACCAGTCTAGCACCTATTCTGTGTTAGTAAAAACCAAGCTTATAGATGTCTACCTGATAGCTGCATTTGTTAGTGCTTCTTTGTTTGTGTTTATCTTATTATCTGAATTATATATGAACATCAAAAAGGGAAATCAATAAAGTTCAATAATGTTCCATGAAAGACTGCTAAAAATCTAGTGAAAAACATTAATACTTTATGGATTTACCATTATGACTTAGCATATGCAGCTCTCAAAGGACTTGTGGATATGGACTTGGGTAATGATGTTATGCTTGGGGCAGGAGTATTACCAGTGTATGGAGCTACTGAATCGATTTGGGAGCTAAGAACATTGTCTAAACTACTGGGACATTTGTATTATGCAACTGTTCAGTCAAGTAATCAAATTACTGTAGAAATGGCAGCTGTGTGTATGGTAGTGTTGCAGAACAGGATGATTCTCAATTTTTTATTGACCTCAAAAAGAGAGAAGTACACCCTCATTGGGGCAGAATGCTGTTTCATCATACCAAATAAGGAGCACGCTACCTAAAGCATCCAGAATATAGCTGCTCTGTCACATGCAAAATAAGGTGATAGCTCTCAGTGGGCATGCTTAAATGTATTTTCTGGATGTGGAGGAACATTTTAAAGTTTATTATGATACTTAATATTATTGTTGTTTTATTATTTATGTTTTGTTTCTTTGCAAATATATGACTGCTAAACTTCTTCTAACTAGAAATAGCATTATGTGGCTGAAACACAATGTCCTTAAAGAGTCATTTGCATATATCCTATGGGCCTCCATTACAGGAGGTTAAGCTATCAAACAGTGAAAACTCTAGCTTGACTGAGCTTTTCTTGCAGTTTTACTGAATTATTTGCATGTATAACTTGGTTACCCTTTGGTTTAGAAATAGCATTAAATTGCAGAAGATACAAATTTGTGTACAGAAAGAAAGTGTACCAATAATTATTAAGGTAGAAGTAGAGATAAAGACCAACATGTTAACTAACTTTGGGAAATTATATGAAAATATTTTTGAGAAGGATGATTATAAAACCAAAAGACTGCTTTGCCAAAATCATTCCAAGTAAGCAAGATGCAATCAGGATAAACAAGACTGTTTAGGTGGGATTTTGAGAAAGCAATGGGTATGTAAGAATTATACAGGACTGGTATGTCAAAGATGTTTACAATATTGATAAACTCTATCTGAAAAGATTCTCAGCTGAGACCACTGTAGTACTCAAGAAGGAAGTAATATAGAAATATGTTCCAAAGCATCATGCAAAAATGCAAAAAAAAAAAAGAGTCAGAGTGGAATCCATCTATATTTAAGATGGAGTATGCAGTATGTGACTAAGACAAGCTTTGATTCTTTGTGACATAGCATGCTTTGTTAGCAATGTGATCAGGTGTGAAAGGATGCACTATTACTGTTTAATATAGTCAAACACATGAAAAGAATGAAAGAGCATGGGCAGGATTCACAATGGCTTGCATGGAGTCTAAGAGTCGTGTAAGACTCCATGCAGCCATCGCGATCCAGGAACAGCCCGAAATCCCATGTAAGAGACCAGCTAAAACGACTCTTACACGGGCAGGGCCTGGATATGCTAATCACCTCACTTGCAACCGAAAGGCATGCAAATGAGTTAGATTAGCGATCCACGAAGCTGAAACCAGCCCGTGTAAGAGTCGTGTTAGGTGCAGAAATGTACTCAGTTGACAACTGAGTACATTACTGCAAATAACACAATGGAGCCATGACAGCTCCAAATAAAGTGTGCAAATGTTGCAGTCAGCATGCCAATGGCCAAATATGTGGCCATTGGCATGGTAACCCGATGCAAACATGAAATAAAATATTTTTTTTTTACGGCGATCGGCGAGGTTTAAACGCAGCACAGCCCCGCGCAAACGGGCTGCGCTATATAAAACAGAAAAATAAAGGTTTGAAACCCACAAATGTGGGTTTTATGTAATGCATGGATTTGCAATGCAGGGACTAGCACACCAAAAACAACATGGCCACCGTCTAGTGGTTGCTAAGGGGGGAAGCTGAGTGTAAGACATGTAACTAAGCATTAGTAGGCAATCCTATGTAAATGAGTGGTAGGATAGTGAATCACACTGTCACATAGCAAATGAGCACATTCTGTGTAGTGTAAGAGTTAGATAAGGGGGAGTAACAGAGTGGGAGATAGGTGACATCACAGGGGGGAATGTCAGGAAGAAATCAAGCTCATTGGAGCAAAGTGGTATGTGAAAGATGTCAATCACACAGCATAAAAAGAGGAGTGTCAACAGATAAGCATGGGAAAGTCAAGAAATGGAAGGTGTATACTGTGGCCAACACCAAAGTTTCTTGCTGTACGTGTATCTTGCGATGTCTTGGCAGCTAAGCCACGAGTAAGACAGAGTGAGCGCGTGTAAGGCAGAGTAAGCATGTAGGAGCCTGTTTAAAGATCTATAAACCTGTTTGCACTGGTGTGCATGCGTTTTAATCAGAATAAGCAGATTCTAGTCTGTGTAAGCATGTGTGCGCGCTTGGTAGCCACTGTGAGCATGTTTTCGCTGGTATGCGCGCTGCTCCCCCCTGCGGAAACAGAGAGGAAAAAGGAAGCAGAAGAAATAGTAGGAAACTAGCAGGGAATACTGGTAGAGGTAGCAGGTGAAAACAATTAGAAGCAGGCAATTACACAGGCAGAATACAAGCCCAGCCCAGCACTTAAAACACTGCAAACAGCAGTGAAGTATGTTTCTCTCAAGAGACACTGCAAGACAGGAGTAAGCTAGTAGAAGTGAAAACTGAAAAAGCTGCACTCAGACCAAACATGCTAGGGGCTGCCATAGCTGTTATAAGGAGACATAGGAGACTTGCTGAGGGTGGTGACAATGCAAATGCTGCCAGACAACCCACAGTGAGGAGACGGAGAAGAGTGTACAGGCCCAGGGTCACCTACCAGGGGTTACATGAGCTGGAGATAGTGGAGCGCTATAGAGTGGACAGAGACCTCCTGCAGCAAATTGTTGAGCTGTGCAGGCCACGCCTCACACACAGAACTAACAGAGGGGAACCCATCCCAGTGGAAACCAAGGTATGTGTTGGCCTAAGAATACTAGCAACAGGTACCTTCCAGAGACCAACTGGTGATATGATGGGGATATGACAGGCATCAGCCTCCTGAGTACTGCACCAGTTCCTGGATGCCATGTCAGCACATGTCGGTGAGCATGTATATTTCCCCAGTGCCCGTGAGGTATTGGCCAGCAATATGCGTCTCTTCCAGCAAATAGCAGAATACCCTGAGGTAGTGGGTGCAATAGACTGCACACACATACGCATCAAAGCACCAGCCGGTGAGCGGGGTAGGGCCTACATTAACTGCAAGGGCTTCCCCTTCATCAGCTGCCAGGTCGTGTGTGATGCCCAGGGCATAATAATGAATGTGTGTGCTGGCTGCCCTGGGAGCTACCATGATTCCCATATCTGGCATTTGACACAGCTGTACCAGACATTTGCCAATGGGGACATCCCACATGGTCACCTAGTGGGGGATGCAGGATATGCACTGGAGCCGTGGCTGATGACACCCATCAGAAATGCACACACACCCGAACAAGAATGCCATAATGAGGCACACGCACAAACACGTAATGTAATAGAGCATGTGTTTGGGCTGCTCAAGTCACGTTTCCGGTGCCTGGACACATCTGGTGGAGCCTTGCAGTACTCACCAACTACATGTACCCAAATTGTCATGGTATGTGCTATGCTACATAATATGATTCTGCAAAAACAGCTGCAGCAGGACCAGCATATGGCCAGGACAAACAGCCCCCTACCATTGCCAAGGCCATTACAGGCAGAGCGTGACTCAGAGGAGGAACAACCTGAGCCTGCCCCAGTAGGCAGAAGGAGGTGTGCCCAGTATGCCCTGGCCTTGGCAAAGAGGTAACACATAGCACATACACTGGCTCAGTAGGAACCCTGGTGATGATACCCCTCTCTGACTCACTCATATAGTAACAGGGATGCCTAACATGACACAACTTGCTCTCAAACATGTACAGGGAGTGTAGTATGTGCATCCGACAGAGGCAGCCCTGCAGCACCACCTGAGGCATGATTGCCATGTGTTAAGCAATGTAACACCATCTAGTATATGCAAACATGAAGACCCTACCTAACATCTCACCCTCACCAAGCATGATGCCACACTATGAAGACAACAAGATCAAGTACAATAATTGGCTGAGGTATTGCTGTTAGCAAGGGGGAACACATGGCTGACAGCCTGGGCTGACATGCTGAGCAAGACATGATGCCCCACCTGCTAGGGATGGCACGCACCCAGCACGCCTGGCTGTGTGGATACTGGCAAAGGCTGTTGTCACCCCCACTGTGCCTGGAATAGGTAAGTCTGGAAACACAAACCCACCACCATAGGTAGCACAAGGGATAATAACCTGGGCGTAATGCTACCCAACGCCAGAAGTCTAACCTGCAAGGTGCATGCAGACCAAACCCACCACAGCATGGAGAATGGTAATATGTGTTCTGTAACAGAAACCTGGGCAAGGCCCAGAAGAGCACCCTAATACTACCAGGTTATGCCTCATACCATGCTCTACAGCTCCAAAACATGGAACACACGACAATAGGAGTGTGGCTACAAGTAATTATCAAGGATAACCACACCCCAGGTTGGTACCACAGCAAGAAGCAGCATGGACTATCCATGGGCAAGTAACACTGGCTCAAACTGTGTACCTGTTTGAAGCCTGCTACAGACCACACACACAAACCCAGGTACCCCAGCCAGCCTTCCTGAAGACACTGCAGAGTATGAATGTCTCAACAAATACCAAACAAGGCACACACAAAGTATGACATAGGTGGCAATCCATTATGTATGGAAGAAGTAATCAGGGACCTAGGGACACAAGTGGACGGTAACCTGTCATGTGACACTCACATTGCCAAGGTGGCCAGGAAGACCTGCTATATTGCCCACCTTAATATGAAAGGATGCACATGTAGAGCTAGAGAGGTCACTGTGCCCCCATACTCTTCCCTTATCAGGCCCATACGTGACAACAGTGCCCCAGTTCGGATGTACCTTACCTTACACCTGCAGCAGTTAGAAAGACCCCAAATGTACCCCACCAACAGGATAAAGGGTCCAAACATTGGACATCTGCAGCCTGGCTGAAGAAACCACAGCCCAATTCAGAAGCATACTGCCCAGTCAGAGGTGATGTATGCCTGATGTACAAGGCCATGTCCAATCCAGAATGAATGGACATGCTCCACTGCAGAAACCCCAAATCCAGCAGACACACCACAGTGAGATATCTGAACCTCCACACATAGATTAATAGGATGTGCTGGAGGGACAGATCCATAACTCAGAGGCTCCTGACACTCTGGAACAGAATCCCAGTCCATGATAGGCTGAGCTCCACACTCAAACTCAACAAGAGAAATCTGGTGAAGTGCATGGGAGATAGTAGGTGTACACTGGGGGCCATCCCTGTGTCACATCTAGTAAAGTAAACCCTACGTGGGCATAATATGCACATTGCAAGGGGTGTTGAGACCCACACACAGTCTGTCCATGCTCAAACAAGGCCAGGGCAGATAGCCTAGTATGAACCTATGAACCTATGATGATACAAATTGTGCAGGACACAAAGGATTATCACACAGCTGTCCTACCTGATGGTAGGAACCATGGTGATAATCCACAAATATGCTCTGCAGCACTCTAATATCACAAACAATACACCAAACCCACACAAATTGCAAACAGCCTACTGAACAGATTCCTTCCAAACTCCCCACCAGCACCTAACTGCCAAATATCTATCCCAGGAGAGTGCTGGCCCCTGACATTGCAGATGCTGAGGTAACAGCCAGCATCCACAAAGCACAGCACACAGCATCAATGGTACCAGATGGTGTCCTGGGTTGTGTCCAACAAGTACTGTAAGAAGAATGGAACAGCAAATAGCAGTACTGCGCACTATCAGTCCTACCACAGGATATGTACCCAAAGAGCAGTGTACAGCAACAGTGGTCCCACACCACAAAGGGGGTGCCTGAATGGATACTGCAAACTATCACCCCTCAACCCCGACTATCTAGGTTGGCAAAGTAATGAAGAGGGTGATCATGGATCCCATGAATAACGAGATTGGGTACCTACAGACATTGGACCCTACCCAGTGTGGCTGTCAAAGGGCAGATCCTGCCCCGTACACATGTCTGACTCATGTAAAACATGCACCAAGGCCATTGATGTGGGGAATGTGGATCACACAGCCTATCTGGACCTTGCTAAACCCTTCCATACAATACCCTAGTTGGCGGTACAGATAAGCTCACCAGCCTAACTATAAACCCCTATGCAAGTAGATGGGTTGCAAAAAAGCTCAAGGACAGAACTGACCTGGTCAGACATGCTGCAGCCATGGCAGACTGCAAACCAGGTACAACTGGCATCCCACAAGGCATGGTCCTGGGACCTCTCTTGTATGCTATATATGTCACATAGGTACAGGCCAACATGGAAGGACTCTGTCTGAACAGGTTCGCAGAGGACTACAAACTGCCCACCATATCGGACCCTCCAGCTGACACAAGCATCCTACAAAAGGCACACATAGAAACAGACAAGTGGTGCCACAGCCATGTTAACAAGCTAAATGCAGAATAGTGTATAGTAAACCCCTGTGGAAACACAGTACATGGCCAGAAATTACCACATAGATGTTAACCCAGTAAGTACATCAGGAGCAATAAGAGACCTGGGGACACAAGGTTATAGAAATCCTGCATGTGACAACCATGTGTCTGTAGTGGTTACAGAAACATACCATATACCCACCTAATCATGAAGGTAAGCACAGCTTGGTTAGGGTAGGTCAATGTGCCTCTCCAGTCATCCATCAGCAGCCTCACAATTGTGTACAATGGCCCTTCAGGGATGTACCGTAGCAGACACCTGCAGCAACTGGAAAGACCACACAAATACCCCACCAGGAGGATCGCAGAGCTGTAACAGATGCCATGTGTCGCCTGATTAAAGAAACTGCAGCTCCACACAGTGCCATACTGCCTGGCTGGAGGTGAACTGTGCCTGATGTATAGAGCCATGACCAACCTGGTATCAATGGACATTTGGCACCATGTAAACACTGAATGCTGGTGACCTATGCAGCTGACAGGCCTGAACCCCAGCACAGACATAAACAGGACATGCCGTACCGATTGGTCCATAACCCAGAAGCTCACTCCACTCACGACTAAACTCCCACTACAGGATATCCAGGGAGTCCCTCAGTGACTGTCATCCAGAGGAATCATGATGACTGGATGGGAGATGGTAGGTGTACCCTGGATATCACCTGTATGTCACAGGTAGACAGAGGCACAGCACACTAACCGTGACATATGTCATGGCAAACACCAGTAAATGTGTGTTGAAGGACAAACACTCTCTGACTAGCATTATAAATGGACTAGGGCACATGGCCATTGTTTGTCACTGTCCACACAAGTTGTGGAATACATTAACAATGTTGGACAATCATGTACTATGCTGTCTATATCTGAACAAAATGCAACATGGTCATATCTGCACAACTGGCCCTCAACCAGTCTGGTGTGCTCACTATAAATATTACAAGCAGTGATAGGACTGAAACCGATTATACTGTCCACCACAGTGAAAGTTCTGCACCAGTACACTATACGACAATACAACTGTTTGGTCAGCAGGAAAGGATGATGACAACTGTATGCAAACTATCCCATGGTGACCCTGCAGGCACAGCATAATGCCTGTTAGGTTCAGACACAAAGCAGTTGGGCAGTAAGAACACAACCTGATGTCCAACACTCAACTGTACATGTGATATATAGATGGCGTCCACACACAAACACAAATGTGGTGGTCCACAGATCCCAACATAAGGAAAGGTCACACTGGGCATGCTCGCACACTTCGATAAATGAGAAGTGTCAGTCAAGAAGCCATAAAAACTGCGAACTGGGCATGCTCACACACTTAGGCCATGTCACAGTTCAGCAGTTGCACACACATATCTGGCATTTCTATGTGTTAACACAGGAACCTCCCACAATACAGACATCTGCCCAGTGCACACAGTGAAGTTACAACAGAGACATAAGTAAAGTACTGGATCCCACTCATATGCAAACATCTCCCACAGTACACACGTTGTTTATAGAGATAGGGAAGGCTATGGCAATAAAGACCCACAAACAGTATATGAGCAACAGATACTTGCATCTGACAGGTAAACATATGGCCGTAGAGTGGAATACTAGACTGTTGTCCCTAGGGAACACAGAAGGCTATCCACAGTGTATTTGGCATCTGCCTCCACAGTACAGTAGGCCACTGTGCCTGTGCAAAGTTAATGCATAGATATGCTCTCCCCTGTACTGATGGATAGTAACAGATGTACATACCTCTTCATCCATAATGATGTCAGCACACTATACATATGTCAGGAGCAGAAATTATACCCAGTAATGTGAATAGTGTGCTCCGCTACTGCGTCTCTAACAAGTGTCATAACATAGTTAGGTAGGGGTTTGAATCCTGCAAGTGCTCAGTGTGCATGTGAATGTGTGTGGGGGAATAGTGTGCGCAATTCCAAGTGTAAGAGAAATGTCCCTTTTGGCAACTATTACTACGCAACACATGCTGCATATTCCACTGTCTAAACACTGAAGATGTCAGCACCCTATAAGTACAGCAGGAGAAAGCAATCCTCCCAGTAATGCAAATAGCGCGCTCTGCTACTGCGTCTCTCACAAGTGTCATAACATAGTTAGGTAGGGGTTTGAATCCTGCAAGTGCACAGTGTGTGTGTGAATGTGTGTAGGGGAGTAGTGTGTGCAATTCCATGTGTAAAAGAAATGTCCCTTTTGGCAACTATTACTACACAACACATGCTGCATATTCCACTGTCTAAACACTGATGATGTCAGCACCCTATAAGTACAGCAGGAGAAAGCAATCCTCCAAGTAATGCAAATAGTGCACTCTGCTACTGCGTCTCTCACAAGTGATCTAACATAGTTAGGTAGGGGTTTGGATCCTACAAATGCCATGTGTATTTTTGTCACACAGTTTGTCCATGTGTGTGGGGTGTTGTTCCCAATATTGCACGACATACATTATATCAGTAATGTCAATGCACACATGATGTATGTGTGTGCCACCTACACATATGTACCTGTGAACTGCAATAGTTCCCATGTCTGAAGCCTGCCTCATGTGAATACATGGAATATGCATCAGACAACTGTATGACTGTGGTGTTCTGTGCAGGGGCTGCATGTGGTATGTGACTAGACAGTGTGGGTTGTAGATGGTGTCATCCCACCAGCGAGGGATATATGACTGGTCTGGAGCATATAGTCCACATGTTGGTGATGAACAGGTGCAGCATGTTGTCACCTCTTGTGGGAGTGGTAACAATTTGTTCCATAGCAATGCAGGGAATGAATGATAAGAACCCTTCAGACAGGGTCTTGGAGCTAGAGTAATACTCACACTCTATGTTTTGGTAGTCGCAGTACAACCATATAATGGTGTGTGTAGAGGCCGTCATATTTCCAGTGTTGTCAGGAAGGCCAAGTGGGTTTCCTGGGTATGGGAGTGTGGTGTGTGCCAGGGTATGAACCTGAAGGCAGTCTAACCCACTGTTAGTTGCACATGGATAGGCTCTGATGCTTTGTGCAGTGCCACCAACCTGGGGGTGTGTGTATCTGAGGTGCCTTTGGATACATCCCCTCTGTTCTGGTTTGGTGCATGTGTAGGGGATGACAAGCATGGTATCAGGAATGACCTGGCACTGATGGTGTGCACCTGGGAGCCTTGTACCAGGAGTCTGTTACTGCACGGATAATGCTGTACCCCATGCTAAGGACAGTTTCCACTGCATGCATCTTGAGGTTTACACTGCTGCTGAGTAGCATTTCAATTAGTGTCCTATCCCGTGTGATACCTGTGTAGGTGGCTATGTAATGTCAGCCTTGCATACAAAGGCACTATGTGTGTAGCAACAGCCTCTGACAATATACAACGGCCCATGGGTGACAGGTGCAAGCTGTCCCAAGCAAAGCAATGTGGCTTGTCCAGCATGTAATCCCACACTGACAGGCATTGGATCCCCTTTGAATGTCACTGAAACATACGTTAATTGCAGAAACTGATGATCCTGTCTACATATTGTGGCAGCATTCTTGGTGAGGGTGAGATGCTACTCAAGGCCAGGGTCATACCAGCCTGTGCCACAAGTTCAGAAAGCACCTCTATGTCCCCTAACATGTAGTCCAGGGAGGTGCGTCAGAGGTCATACACACTGGCACAGACAATGACTGAGTCATACTTCTACATGCCTTGGAGTGACTGGTATGCTTGTGTTATGTGGTGGATCATAGTGCCCGACGGGCAGCTCAGCGTGACCGTCACCTTGTTCAGCCTGGTGAGCAGGACCTCAGTGTACCTGATGACAGAGGTACCTCATACAACTGTAGCAGGTGTGTTGTCAAGCCGTATGGCCTGTGACTGTTTAGCACACAGGCTTTGTGAGCTATGTGTTGCACGTGCTCTGCTCTGGCTTAATGTTTGCTTGTGTGTCTGCTTTGCAGGTGTCAGCTGCTCAGGCAGGATGCTATTCTGAGAGTCCAATAATGTACCTGTGTGTTTCTGTGTTTGGATTGCGGTCGTGGCAGGTCTATGGGAGACTGGCACTGTATTCACTGTAGTATCCCACTCCACCTGACAGGGAATGCCAGTGCTGAGTTAACAGAGCTTAGCCCCCAGTTTGGCTATGTGGTTGCATCTCTCACATGTGTTGTACATGTATGAGAAGGGGAGAAGGTTGAGGCAGCTGTAACATTGCCACATGACTCACAGATTCACCAACTGGACTTGAGAGTAGATCAACGGGTGACCTTTGCACATGTTACCATAGCATTGTGACTCCCATACTAAGTAACGACACATAGGGCCAATGGGGAACAAGGTACTCAAGGTGGCTATGTGAGGGTGTAGTGCTCCTGATTTGTTAGTGCTGGCATATATGAATGCTGTCTTGAGCAAATGCGAGGTAAGTCATATGCAATGTGTTACAGGCAAGCTACATGCAAACAGGACAAATAGTGACGTTCTGTCAAGTGAGACATGGACATCAGTACAGTAAGCAATACAGATGTCACTAGGGATCCACAGAGGCACTGTAAATCTGCACTGCAGGTGGAATCAGTGTTTCAGGAACATAACAGGCAAACATGCATACAAACAAAGCTACAGTCAGCAGACCTGTATGTAGACTATGCTACAACAAACAAGGTGTACGACTTCCAGTAGGTAACAGTGCATATATGCAGGCATTATAAGCCAGTACCCAGACATTCACAGGTCAGACGGGCTGGGTCCAGCCACACCCCACACAAGTGTATAGACCACGTACCTTCGTAATGTTGAATAACTGGCCTGATACCCAAGTGCTCATACCTGTAATAATACACATGTCAAATAACAGACACTGAGCCCTCACTCAGCAGTTCCAGACTTAGTATGATGTATGCTACCTGTCCTGGCACCACAGTATCCTTGACATGTATGGACACTCTCCCTCCTGTCATAGTTAGTTCTGTGTTTTGGTGCTGTCATGCATGGTATGAGGTGTGACCTTGTAGTGCTAGTGTGCTCTTGTGAGCCTTGAACCTGTTGTGTAGTACTGCACAGATATCAACATCCTGAAACATCCGCATTGCAGAGTCGTGTGTGGACAGCATGCAACTCACAGTTGACATGACCATCATTGAATATCAATATGTACATTGTTGTATCCCCTGTGCTACCTATGTAGGTGGCCATCCCTTGACAGCCTCACCACCAGTATGCAAAGATGTGCAGACAGAACACTGTGGTAATTACTATGGGTGTACAAAACAATACAATGACATTCATACTGTAACTGCATCAGGCATGCTGGTATATACCCACAATGATATCATTATACTGTACTGTTGTCAACATCATACTATTACAACACGTCTATTTAGTCACCCTGTGCATCAGCATCATGTTAACCTGTTCCTGCACTGATTTTACAGATTGCAGGAGGTGGCACAGTTTCATCATATGCACAGGGTGTGTACCTGGTATGCCTGAGTCTGCCACTGATACAACCAATTGACATGTGTGTGTGTGTGTGTGTGTGTGTGTGTGTGTGTGTGTGTGTGTGTGTGTGTGTGTGTTGGTGAGGGACAGCAGTACAAGATGGGGCAATGTTGATGCAGTGTGTGCGTGTATGCATTAGCCCTAGGTGTTATCACTTTGCATGTGTGTATGAATGCACATTGTCCCACCTCATGGCTGCCATATACAGGTGTTTGTGGACAGCCACAGACTGTACCTGCCAGGTCATACAGATCACTGTCTGTGGCCACGGACATGGTACCTGTGCCTGGCAGGGGTGCTATGGACCGTATCAGGTACTAAGCCAGACTGGGTACTGTCATCAGAAGCAGGTGGTTGATAACTGGAGACAGGTCCCTGTTGGGACTGTCCAGCGCCACGTGCACGTGGTCTCCTGGGGCAGTCTGATGACAGCACAGACCCAGCATTGCTGGGGCTGCTGCTGGCACTATGTGAGCAGCCGCGGGCCTGTTGTCGTCCGCGACAGCTGCCAGCTGCTGCTGTTGCTGGCATACGGCCACATCGACGCCTCCACCATCCACCATTGCCATGGCTCATGGACATGTAGTTGTGGAACAGATCTAATGTGTCCCCCCAACATCTGTCAATGACCTCGGTGAAGTTATGGATGGCAGCCGCAACATCACGCATACTGTCACTCATGGCTGTGTGACATGCTCTCAGCTCCCTCAGACCCTGTCTGGTGTACTGTTCCATACATGACTGTGCCTGTATTACAGCCCGAAACATAGCTGAGGTTGAAAGGCCTCTGTGGGCACGTCTGACAGGGTACGCCCACGGATGCTCCCATGAGAACCCCTGGATGTCTGCCTGTGTGGTACCATGTCAGGACCCTGGCCATGGCTGCTGTGTGGGGATGCATGTGCCACCGATACCTCATTACCCTGGTCAATGCCCACTGTATCCTGTCCATCACCTAGGGACATTGGTGACAAAGGATGTATTGGCAGGATGACTGTGCGCATTGATGGGGTCGACAGCTGTGTAGTGTCAATTGGCTGACCAATGACGGACCCTGGCACACATACCTGTGCCATTACACAGGTATCATCATTATCACTATCCACAGCAGGTGATTCAGGTTCCCTGCTGCACAACACCAGAGCAGCACCAGAACCTGTGGGAGTAAGACAAGAAACACAGTTTACACTGATACACACATGCACACATGCACACATGCACACACCTCAGTATATGAGATATCAACCCACAGACACAAACACACCTGCAATCAAACACATAACACTACTGCTTCAGCCTATTATTACTGTTAGTTTCAAGAGTATTGAAGGTAATGGTATTACACACTCACCAGCATGGATAGGCTGCCTTGCTGTTACACCAGAGGGACCTGCAGAAAAGAGACATTTATTGTCAGTGGGCACAACTGTGCCATTGATACTGTGGGCATGATACAGTTCAGTAGTGCAACAGTTAGCTTCCACAGGTGTACTGCTGATATTGAGGATATCACTCTTGCACAATAATTACCAAGATTACAGCTACAAAAACGAGGACACACCTCACACATGCATAACCTAACAGTGTACAGAATGGTCAACTATACACATGGCATGTTACCTGCATGCTCCATGTCCTGCTGCTGTGTGGCTCCAGCTTCCATCATTATACATGTATGCTGCTGCTGTTGCTGTTGGGCTGGAGCCACAACACTTAGGAGTAGTCCCTCCAGTCTGGTGAGGGGGGGATGTCTAGACACCCCACCACCTGTGGCAAGCTGCTGCCTGTGGATATCCGACGCACGCTGACGGACATTTCTAATTAAATCACTGCAGTGATGGCGTACCTGCTCATATGTCCGGTTATGCATGCCTATGTCATTTACCCGACGGACCAGATCTTGCCACAGTGCAGCCCTCTCCTGCTGGTTCTGGCTGGTGCGGGAAAAGAGTACAGCGAAATCCCGCACCAGGCTCTGGTGTATCTCTTCCTCCTCTGCAGCGGAGTAGACAGGGTTCCGCTGGTGAACCATAGCCCTGAAAAGGAGAAGGAAAATATGTCAGCAATATCTGTCAGCAAACTATGGCACACATAATACACATAATACTCAACTGCAGTGATATAACTTAACCACCATATATAGCATCTGTCTGTCTATTGGGGGATACACATGTAAATGACCAGATATCAGTGCTCATCCGACAACTGTGCAACAGTACTTGGCACACTCCATACGACAGACTAGTATACTGCAGCAGTCAACACACTGTTTCAGGTACAATACACAACCTCACACTGGGGGTTTGTATCAAGGTACTGTATGGGGAACATTATCAGCCCATGCACTGCACACAATGCACGTTACATATTTCACTGGTAATGCACACTACTCTTACTTGCCATAACCCTACCTACACCACAGTGACATACAGGGTAACACAGCACAACATATGGCAATGTAGTATGTGTTGATCGCAATACCTCACACACCTGTGTCTGGCCTCACACCAAGGACACACACTACCATGACAGACAGACAGTCATGGTGAGCAATCACACCAGTACACAACATGCACCCAGTCACTGGCACACTCATTCCACCTCACATATTTCGTTTGCAATGTGTTCATGGGTGTGCATTGTGTCTTAGGTAGGTAGTGTGCTTTTGGCCCTGGGCCTACTGCAGCATACTGTTATGCTATCCTGCCCCTTGTGACACATGTGTTATGATCGTACCTGCTCCTTACAAACAGTTACACAGGGTGACTCATATGGCATATTACCTATCTGCATAACATTCAGCAGGGGTATGTCTGACATCTACTCATGGGGAGCCTTACTTCTTAATTCTGTGTGGTCTACTACAGGGTATGTCGTATCTGTGGGTAGGGTCCTGTACCTCCACCATATGCTCTATACTGCAGTGACAAGGACGACAGACATAGGTAATTTGTGTTGTGGATGTTGGAGGTGTTACCATGGTTATTAGACAACTGTCATGGGTGTGACCGAACTATGTATATCCAGCAGTGGTAACCTCTATGTAGGTAGTCTGTGTGCACTCTGTGGTCTTGTCAGTCACTCTGCATAGGTATTGGGTTTGAGTGCATTGACACAGTTACTTGCATATGTCTGTGTCCTTCTCCATATCTGTAGCTGTCATGGGAGGTACATACTGTGTTGGACATTGTGGGGTGTGGAGGGGTACAGTGACCTACATGTCCATAGCTGACACACCATGTCCGCTGACACATTCCATGTACAGGTATTACAGGACTAGTGTGCCACTGTGTATATCAATGGGGAGCCTATTGTACACTTGTTGCCCCTGTTCTCCCCTGACACATGCAGTGGTGGGCAGGCATGCACATATGTGGTGGTTACTGGTGTCAGTGTTTTTGAATGGGGTATGGTACTCCAGTATCCACACTGGTGTTCACTCCATGCCTTTGACACCAGGCACCTGTTGCAAGACATCTGCACACATGTGCCTCACACAGTATATATATATATATATATATATATATATATATATATATATATATATATATATATATATGTGTATACATATATATATATTGATATATTTATATCTGTATATAGATATATACATATATATATGTTTGTATATATGTATATAATATGTATATATAGATGTAGATATATACATATAGATGTGGGGAGAGAGGGGGAGAGAGTGAGAGAGAGACAGAGGGAGAGTGACAGTGAGAGGGGGTGGGACAGAGAGAGAAAGATAGTCATATACAGACATATCTGTTGTCAGTCAGATCTATCTGTATATGTATATGTATCTACATATATCTATATATGTATGTGTGTATTACATATATCTGTACGTACATATCCTACCAATCTCGATGTCTGTGCAGTAAGTGAGAACCTGGTTCAAGGCTCCTGAGGGCACACCAGCGGTACCAGCCTATACCCCATATCATGCTTTTTGGCCCCAGGACTCGGGACAAAACAAAAAGGGAGGGGGTGTGTCCATATTCATGAAGGACACCCACACCTCCAGGTTAGTGGCAACACATGAAGCATCACAGACCATCCAGGTGCAGATAACCATAGGCAAACCTGCTATACAACTGGTAGCATGTTACAGACCACCCTCCCAATCTTAGGAACCACAGTCAGCCTTCCTGAAGACATTGGAGGATATGAATGTCCCACCACACACCATCATATTGGGAGACTTCAACTACCCTAACATACACTGGGTGCATTATTCTACCCCAAACACCCTAGCCCAAAGGTTCCCGGAATTCACTAAGTCAAATGCAATGGAACAGCTAGTCACCTCTCCCACAAGGGGAGATAATATACTAGACCTGATCATCACAAACATGGGGACACTGTGCTACACACCAGAAGTATACCCCTCACTAGTCACATCTGACCACAGATTAATCCCCCTGAATATACATATCCCACCTCCCCCACAACACAAAAGACTACAGTGGGATACCTCTCACATGCCGACTTTACACTTCTTATAACTGAGTTGGTATCCTTTATGCCCACTGGGCCAATGGAAACCACATCCCACAATGCAGACACCTTCACATATGCTTTCTACGGACATCTCCAAGAATGCATGGATCATGCAATCCCAAATAAAACCAAGACCCTCTCCACCAAGGGCAGGCGTCCTGTCTGGTGGACCCCAGCACTGAACAAATTGTATAACAACAGAAGGTAGCTACTGCATGGCACAGCAGAATTCCATAGAGCTAAGGCATCTCTGATCAGCACTAGTAGAAAGATACGTTTTGTCGTACAAGCATGCAAGGCCAACAATGAGAGGGACATCGCTATGGACACTACAGATAACCACAAGGTCTTCTTCTGCTATGTTACACACCTGGGTGGGAACCCTCAGATATGTTCAAAGTTAGTTCACAGTGACAAAAGCTACACTGAACACACAGATAATGCCAACATTCTGGCATTCAGTGCAGATTTCTCCCCTCCCTCACCCACACATGAGGAATTATGTATCCCAGCTGACTGTAACCTCCCTGTCATCTCAGATGTCCAGCTGGGAACCACCCTCAGCAAAGCTGTAAACACAGCATCAATGGGACCCGACGGTATTGCAGGTTGCATGCTACGTGAACTCCAAGAGGAGCTACACACGCACATTAAATGCTATTCAACCATAGCCTTACTACAGCATATGTACCTGGACACTGGCATACAGCAACAGTAGTCCCACTCCACAAAGGAAGCACCTCTACAGACCCTGGTAACTACCGCCCCAAAAGCTTAAGCAGCCTGGTCTGCAACGCTATAGAAAGGATCATTATGGAACTCATACACAGAGACATTGGGGACTTAGACACTCGATCCCACCCGGTTTGGCTTTGTAGAGGGCAGATCCTGCCTTATGAACCTGGTTGACCTTTTCAAATCAGTCACTAGAGCCATTGACGAGGGCACAGCGGTCCATACAGCCTACCTGGACTTGCCTATGGCTTTCGACACAATACCGCACTCTGGCATCATAGACATGATCAACAGCTGAAGTGTAAATCCATATGTCACAAGATGGGTTGCAAAGAGGCTAACGGATAGAAACCCTACAGTCATACTCACTGGTGCCATGTCAGACTTAGAGCCAGTCACAAGTGGTGTCCCACAGGGCTCTGTCCTGGGACCGCTCATGTTCGGCATATAATTCTCAGATGTGGAAGCAGACATGGGAGGGTAGTGGCTGACAATGTTCAAAGATGACTGCATACTAGGCGCCATAGTCGATACACCAGCTGACACATACATCCTACTGAAAGGCTTCACGGACACCGACAACTGGTGCCGGAGTCATGGCCTTAAACTCCATGCCACGTAATGTATAGTCATACCCTTTCGGACGGATAAGGTACCCACATATTATCACATAGACAGTAACCCACTGAGTACAGACAAAGTAATCGGAGACCTGGTGACACTGATCGATACTGACCTCTCATTTGACACCCACGTTGCCAAAGTGGTTGAATAGACTTCCTACCTTGCCCACCTTATCATGAAGGGATTCACATCCAGATCAAAAGGGGTCATTGTACCCCTATACTCCTCCCTTATCAGGCCCATGACTGTGTACTATGCCCCATTTGGTATGTACCTCACCTGGCACTTGCAACAGCTAGGGGGACCCCATAAGTACATCACCAGGAGGATCAAGGGTCTCTGACAACTTTCATATACTGCCAGACTAAAGTAACTCATGCTCTATTCCATAGCATACTGCCTACTTAGGGGTGATCTGTGCCTGATGTACAAGGCCATGTCCAATCAGGTATTGATGGACATGTTCCACCTCATACAATCTAAATCCATCAGAACCACAACAGCTACAGATTTAAACCTCAGCACACATATGAATAGGACATACTGTAGGGACAGATCCATCACTAAGAGGCTTCCAATACTGTGGAACAGGATCCCAGTTCATGTTAGGTAGAGACCCTCACTGATACTCTTCATGTGAATTCTTGACGAGTGGATGGGAGATCATAGGTTTACACCAGGGGTCATCTCTGTGTCACTACTAGACAGAGGCACAGTAAACTAATGCTATTATGTACGGGGGTCTTCACTGTGTCACTACTATACAGAGGCGCAATTTTATAAATCTATTCTATACACTGTCTGCAGATAGCCTAGTACTAAACTATGACACTGTGAAAGTATATATGTCTATGTATTTCTGCATCCCTCTCTATCTATGTATACACATATGCATATTATATGCATATATATATATATACATACATATCTCGATATACATACATATACACATGTTAGATATATATATATATATATATATATATATATATATATATATATATATATATATACTCCTTTTTAGTTCCACATATGTATACCCACAGTAACATACTGCTGAACATCCATTACTGTACAACCTACTTGTACATTGCACTACAACCTACATTGCTATGTGCACATAGCTACCTTCACATACATATGTATGTAGAGCCTTCAGTGACAGTTGCAGTATGTCCCCGGCCCTATGCACATCTTCATATACATAGATACAGACCAATAACACATCTGGAGGGTTCACAGTATGTAGACTATTACAGTAGTACTTTACATTACCTGTGTTTGTTGCAGCTGTTTGCATAGGCTTGCTGTTACTTGGCCTGCTGTCAGCCTCTTTGTTTTGTTGTTACAGTTTTTTTTTTCTTTCTCTTTCTTTCTTTCTTTCTTTCTTTCTTTCTTTCTTTCTTTCTTTCTTTCTTTCTTTCTTTCTCTCTCTCTACCTCCAGCAGGTGCAATGAAAGTATTGCATGTGTGGACTGGGAGTACAGGATGCTTTTGTAGGTATCTGCACATGTCCATGTGATGACCTCTGCACCAGTTGTTAGCCAGCATTTACTAATTGCATGCAGCCTGTTGTGTAGTGATTGCAGTTCTCACTGTGATTACAGGACTGTGCTATAAAAAGGTCTGTTAGGTAGGCGTAGCCCTTTCAGATTATCAGGGTGGGGACCATGCTGGTTTGCTGTGGACACTGTTCTGTGAGTGTAAGGGTTGGTATGTCTCTCATATTTCAGGCTGTGTTGTAGACACTGCAATGCATGTTGTTCTGTAAGCTGAGTATTCCTTCCTCCAGTGTCCTCTTCTCTGTGTGTATGTAAACTGACACCTGTGACTAGTAATACTGTGTATATGGGTGTGTGTGCTTTCCTGTGGGGATTGTGGTGTAACTGGTATATAGCAGTGGCTCTTGCAATCTGTTGCTATGGCTTCAATATTTGGCCTTTACATTCACTCCTTGTATGCCTGCTAGGTGTCTTTCCTGTAATGTGTTGCTATGGCTTTCCGATTTTCCATTTACATTCCCAACTTGTAATGCTTGCTAAATCTGTTTGGGCAGCAATTCCCTATGTGTTTGTTGTGGTAGGGTGTTACTGCATGCAGTGTGGTCTGACCATGGTGTGGGCCTTGACACTTACAAGGGTATTTGATCATGCTGCTGAGTATGCCTCAGGTACTCTCAGGTGCATCTTTTATCAGCCTCATGGAATGGTACATAGCAGTGGGATACTCCAATGACATTCTGATATCCTGCAATTGTGACTGTGGGTTATTTCAAGCATATGTATTAGTACACCATTTGTGACATGCAGGTGGTGCATACCTTCAGTCATTCATAGTTACCACTGCATGTGTAGTTACACCTTTCTGCCTACTGTTAGTACATTTGACAGGGTGTCAGTGGGGCACAGTTGACATTTGTTTTCACATCATGAACATCCCTGTAACTCAGTCACAGTTGCTATGTCTGATCTCTTAACTATTCAACTATGGCAGTGTTTATCCTGCTCTGAGTATGTGTGTGGCTTGCCAGATGCTACTGTGACATTATTACCTAGTAGCTACCAACTAGCATGACTGTTTCTCAGCACACAGTACTATTTTACAAATCCACTAGATTTGACAGTAAATATACATGACATGCTTTGTGTACTAGACTTGCTATATTCCCTTTACATTAATTCCTACTATTTTATGATATATTTCTTTCAGCACAATGTTCTTGTATAGCAGTCATGGCTTAGTGGTAAGTCATGCAGACTAGTGTTTCCAAGGTCCTGGGTTCGAGACTGAGGGAGGTATTTTATTTTGCTGCTGTGAAAACTACAGGCCTTGTCATTCAGAGTGACTAAGGCACTTTTAAGCAGTTGTAAGCGGGTTAGCGCTGGTTTGCGCGGAGGTCACGCATGTGCACTGCTGCTTAGCTTCGCGCACACACGCTTAGCTAAGCGCACAGAAGCGCACACCTGCTTACTACTCTTAAATGTGCTTACTCTCGTGCACACCCGCGCTATTTTCTTTTAAAGAAAAGAAAATGGGGAGATAGGAAAGTGGTGAAAAAGGAGGCACAAAGAGGGTAGGACAGTAGGAAAACAAGCTTAGACTTTGCAGGAGGGATGTAGAAAAGGTCCATAGCTGCCCATTTCTTCGTCAGCAACAGCTGTGCATATGTTTGTAATTTGGTGTGAAATTTGAAACCTTCCACCCCTGAGAGAGGTGTGAGGACAACAATAATATTTGTTGTACAGCCAATTGTAATTGCCAGTTTACATGTCCAGCAGACATGTGTGCAAAATGGGCAGCTATGTATGGGGCGTAATTTTTTTGTGGGTACAGAGTGCCCTTTTTTTTTTTTTTTCAGGTGAGAGTGGTATGTCAGGTACGGGAAGTCGGTATAGCTGGGGAGGTATGTAGGGGAGGTTAACAGACAAGACAAACAAGACGCATACTGGGGTGGTGTATGACACATGTGGGGGGGTTACACAATTGACGGGGACGGATGTTTGGATATCTCGAGCCCATGAGCCCACAGATGGCTACAGTGTAACTGAGATCCCTACCCATGGGCAGTTGCCACTGTGCCTTCACTGCCCAGGACGGGGCTGTGCTGGGGGCTGTGTAGGCCGGGCAGCAGGCACGCCCATGAGTTGTGCCACCCATGCCTCAAGCTGGCATAGGGGCCAAGCACAGCGTGCCGGATCTCCCTACGCACCACAGTCCGGACACTACGGAGGGTGAGTGGATGTTCTCCTCCGGCCATGCTTGCGGAGGGGGGACGAGCCCCATCCCCTGCAGTGCTTCCACCCGCAGGTGGCACAGGGCCCCCGGAGGAGGGTCCGGCCTGGGCACTACTGCCAGGTGCACTCGCCAGCTGAGGTGAAAGAGGTGGGTCCGCTGGAACCCACCTTCCCTGTCATCCTATGTTTTGCATTATTTAGTGACAGTTTGGGTTAGTAACATGCAATACCATTCACAATTAGTTGTAACAGCATGCATTAGTATTCCCATTAACCAAACACCCATAAATTCAAGCCGTTGAACAGCAAGCATAACACATGCATAATCTGAACAACAGTACACGTTCCAACAACATGCAGGGTTGAGTGATGGCAACAGGCCATCAGGTTTGGATGTATGAACAGGGCACATGCATCAACGTACATGCAAATATGTATGAACCAACAGGACAATTGCCCAGGGGTGTTAATTGTGAATACACATACCCATTTCACGTGGAATGGATTATTTGTTGTTATAGGGTAGGGTGAAGAAATATGTCATTAACAACTTCAAATACCTATACCTATGCTGTACATTTCTACTAGCTGCAGATATATACACACTACAGGTCTGACTACAGTTTCCCATGTGACAACTTATTCATGTTGGTGATAGGAATGTTACTGCTACATCAATATACATTTCATTTTTATTCATACACATTCATATCTGGCTCTGTTCAGCTACATCATCCTGCTGCATTTGCTTTATATGGCTCTAGACAACTGTGGATGTTTGTTATTTCATACAACCATACTATCTGCATATTGAAAACTGAGAGCAACATATCCAGATTTTGGGACACACATTCCAGCTTCAGTACTTTTTTCAACACATGGTGCTGTTTGGTTGTGCCTGTCACATTAATTTCATTCTGTACTGACTGCAGTATACTTTATTCAGGAGTTATTACTACTTTATTGGTGGATCCATACCTCTTTCTCACACTCTCTCACTTGTTTTATTTTTACAATTCAGGATGGTACTTAATTCTAGGCTTTATTGACATGTTTTACTTAGTTATAACAACCCTTTCCAACAGTCTCGCTTGTGTCATGTTTCAGAATTTAAACAGGGATATATTTCACACATGTGTTTTACTCAGCTTCTGTAGCTGTACTTTTCAGCCTGCTGCAGGTTATGTACTATTATATTACAGGTGGAACATCTTTATTTCAGACTTATTTCATTTTAATTTTGGATTACAGGCTGCATCACAATTATGTAATCAAACAATACTAGCAAAATCTCTCTTACACTGTTACTTGCATTTTTTATTAATAAGTGACTACACTGCACTCTTTTGCAAGCTGTCATACTTATATTTTTTTACAGTTACAGGGAGAGAATTACTGACCTGCCTGGTGGCGCAACCGCACCAGCCTATCGGCATAGGCTCGACGGTTCATGGAACGTTCACCTGCAGCTGTAATATAAATGAAGTAATATTGGAATACACATCTCCATAATATCAGCTAGTTTAATTTCTTACATAAATAATTACATGTAACTTACTCAGTAGTGGGGCGTTGGGCATTTGCCGGGCCTCCTGGATCCAACAGTTCAGTTGGTCCTGCTTCCATCTCTTCAGGTCCGCATGGTGGTGACGGACCTGTTCACCAGTCCTTGGTATTCCTGTGGCACTGGTGAGATCATGTGTCAACCGGTCCCATGCCTCAACCCTATATGCTCCCCACAGGACCTGGCCCTGCATGAGTTGGGCCTCATGATCATGGACGAGGAGCCAAACCATATATTTGGACTCCTCAACACCCCACCTCTGTGCTCGGAAGCAACTACCCTCTCCTACACCTGCCATCCTGACTGCAACTCGGTTCCACAATCGGTTATGCTGTGTATTCCCGCCTATGGGGCTTATATATGCCGTTTTTCCCACACTTATCCGTGATTGGCCATTTTGGAATTGTATCAGCTTCACAAAACCTGCTTTGTCATGCTCCTCTTTCCATTCATTCCTATATATATGCTATTACTGCATTTCTAAGAGCAACTGTCATGGCTTAGTGGTTCAGTACTTTGACTATGGTGCATGGTATCCTGAGTTCGAGCCTGGCCATTGCTTTTTATATTTTATGACTGTCTACACAGGCCAGGAGGTGTGTCTGTGTAAAGGCAATTTTGATACAGCTTGCTCAACGTTGCTCGTCGGTTAGCTTGTTGGCGCTGTGCGCAGCTCCGTGCAAACGGGGCATGCTGGCTTATGCGCTGTTTGGCTGTCAGCACGCATATTACGCTCAGCTCAGCTACGGGCACACAGTTTCAGCGTGTTGGAACTCTGCTCAACCCCTGCCACTCCTTCTACTCCTGTTAAACCACTACTCACCTACGGGCACTCATTTTACACCTGTTAAACCACTACTCACCTACGGGCACTCATTTTACACCTGTTAAAACACTGCTCACCTACGGGCAGATATACTCAGCTTGTTAGAGTGCAGCTCAGCTATGGGCATTTCTGACATTTCTTCTTTTTTTATTTCACACATTTCTTCACAATACACGGCCCATTTCATTACATTTTACATAAAAATAATTTTATACATGTACATATATGTTAGGGAATTGTTTCCTGCTTATTTCACTAAAAATAAAAATTGATGTTGTGGGGGCTCGAACCATGACTGCCTCCTCTTCAGCCGACATCTCTACCGCTACGCTATTGCTTCTTGGCTTACTTTGCATATTTAGTTCTTATATGCTTTTCCACTGACTGCTAACTGTGGCTAAGCGACGGGCACGCCCGCGCAAACGAGCGCACTCATGGGCAAACATCTTTAAAACTTATAAAAAAAACTATAACATGTTCATTTTTACATTTTATGTTCATAGTCTGTGGGGGCATGTGTTGTGTTGTGTTTATTCACATTTACACGGACTCTGTCGTGGGGGTTTACTTTCGGGAATTTTACTCTTCTGGGGGCGTGTCCATTTGCAGGGCTTGCCCTACAGACACGCCCCCTACTGTCTTACACGGACCGTGTTAACCTTAGGTGTGATTCAGCATGCCCTCATGCATATGCATGGCATGCTGATGTCACACCGTTTAACTGCAGCCTCCGTGTAAGCCTTGTAACTCTTACACGGAGGCTTCGTGAATCCTGCCCCATGTACTTGTCTGTATAAATGGCAAAATAGTTTACTTTCTCAAATGGTTAATCATCCATAGTCTGATGATAACAATTTTGCTTACACAATGTACTTTTCACAATAACTATAGAAGCTTTGCTATTGTCTGATGAGATACAGTTTAAATTGTTTGGTCTTCCATGATCACATGTGCATAAAGAATTTTCTTCTTTATTGAATTCTGGAGTCTTGTCTCTTCACTACAACATACATTTCAAGGTTCAACATGGTGTTTTTTTGTCTAACTAATGTATTACTCACTGCTGAACTATTGACTGACTCATGGAAATTGTGTTCTATTGTCTCTTACCAAAGCAGGAATATAGGGAATTTTGATTGTTCCTTCACTTTTTTGGCTCTATGCTTCAAATTATGGAGAAAATGAACTAAGCATTGCTATATTGAATACTCCACTTCAAGCAACTGAAAAACTTTCTGGAGCAGCAGGAATTATTTTACAAACATCAACATGTTTTTTAGAAGGGGACAGCATGACAGCTTCATTTCCTGTTCTCCCAGGTTACATCTTTAAAGCCATAAATTTAGGTCAGCTAACTTACAGGTCTTTGCAGGGCTTCCTAAACATTTGATACAATGACTTATTTGAGTTTTGTTCCAACAATTTGCTAAGCTTGGCACAAGTAGCACCAGTCTCCAGTGATTCACACTGTACCTTAGTGAGACATCTTACAGAGGACGTATAGGTTCTTATAGAACATGCAAAGTCATATGTCAGATATTTGACCAATTAAAACAAACATTTCACAATGCTCTGTTTTGGGCTCCCACTGTTCAACAGGGAGCATGCCAGATTAGTGGTTTGTTTTGCCAAATATTAACTGTGCAAAGGCTGGTCAGCAAAACTAACTTCTCTGACAGCAGAATGCACCTGTATCTCCACTGTTGTGCAAATTCCAAGTTGGTATATATAAGTCCTGGGCGTATCCCCCTACAATGGAGGAGCAGGGGGCTTGCCCCCCCACAAATTTTTTTTTTACATTCACAGAAGGTAGCTTTGGTGGGATGTTTTTGATTTTTTTCTTACCATCGACAAAACTAACTCCAGTGAGTCAACATGATTTCTATTCAACATCTTTGTTCAGTCTCTTATTGTCTGCTTGAAGCACTCATGGAAATATATTTAAGTAACCAGGTACTTGATTATTTCCAGCATTATCATTAATAGGTCACATAAACAATGTTTTTGTAAATCCAAGAGACTACTCAGAACCTGCTGGAGTTAGGCCAGCACATCATAAAGGTGTTGTACTTCTGATATTTGGATATGCACTTTCAAGAATAGTGAAATCACTGTGTGCAGATTCACTGTGAAAGACCATCATTGTACCTCTTTGAAAGAGACTGGATCTTTGCACAGATATCACTTTCTGCATTAATCTACAAATTGCTATATAATGATTGCCCTTCTTTTTCCATATATTTAAAATGGAAAAATAACAAGATTGGACTGTGCTCTTTCTTAGCCTACCAGAAATGGATTCCTATTACGATGTCGAATTCCTAAAACTTCGAACCTGAGAACATCAAACTCAGATGTTTGAAGTTTCAGGAATTTGAACTAACAAAAATAAATAAATAAAAACCCTAACTACTGCCTGACTGTTGCAAGCAGTGGGGCAAGCCACGCTGTACCACCCACACCTCCGCTCTTTAAATATACTAACTCCGAGATCGCAATACAGTGCGGAAAGGGAAGATTTCCCTTCACCGCACTGTAGTGCGATCTCGGAGTTGGTATATTTAAAGAGCGGGGGGGGTGTAGGGGGGCTTGCCCCCCTGCTTGCAACTGTTTATTTGTTTTCTTTTCTTTTTCTTTTTCTTTTTTTTATGTCAACGAAGTTCTGAAATTTCAAACATAAGGTTTCGACCTTATGGTGTTCGAAGTTTCGGAACTTCGATAACGTACTAGGAACCCACCAGAAATGCCCATGTTATCTCATGAAAGGTATTCATAAATGTTTGTCCATGTGCATGTGCAGCTTGAAACTTTCTATCTATCCAAGGATTTTTGGATCTCTGGATTTATTTCGTAGCAAAGTAAAAACATATCTGTTTGTGGATCCTGTGTGTGTTTGTGTGTGTGTGTGTGTGTGTGTGTGTGTGTGTGTGTGTGTGTGTGTGTGTGTGTGTGTGTGTGTGTGTGTGTGTGTGTGTGTGTGTGTGTGTGTGTGTGTGTGTGTGTCTGTGGATGCAATAGGTATTGCTTAAATACTGGCTGTTTCTGGTCTTGCATAATGGATGGTTGGGCTGATGATTTTTATATTACTATCCAATGATTTTTTTTTTACAGTAACCATGGTAGTGCACAGATCTCCATGGACCTTTGTCAGTCTCAGCCCAGGAGCACTGTTTGGTTAAGTGACTTGTCCAGAGTCACACTGTTAGGCAAAGGAAGGTGAGGAAATCTAACTCTGGACTGGCAGACCACAGGAAACAGCTCCTTAATCCTTTGAACCAACTGCCAGACATACATACACACACACACACACACACACACACACACACACACACACACACACACACACACAACATCCCAAACGGGGCATTGTACTCTATGATGGGTCTGATGAGTGACGAGTAGAGGGGCACTATAGCCTCTTTATTTCTAGATGCAAACCCTTTAGTAATTAGATGGGCTACATAGAAGGATTTCCTAACTACTTTGGCAATATGATTGTCAAAGGAGAGAGTTCTATCTACCTGGGTCCCCAGATCTCTTATTACCTCTTCTGTATTAAGGGGGCTGCCACCTAGGTGGTAATTCATGGGTGTTTTGTTTTGCCCAAACAGGATGACTATGCATTTTTTGGCATTTAGCTTGAGACCATGACTTTGACACCAGGTGTCCGTCTCATTAAAGCCCTTTTGGAGAATGTCTGTGACAACCGGAGAGTCAATTATGGCTCCCAGTTTGCAGTCATCTGCGAATTTGGTTAGCCATAGTCCTCCTATGTTTGCCTGTACTTCTGAGAAGTATATGCCGAACAGTAGTGGTCCCAGGACCAAGCCTTGTGGGACACCACTTGTGACTGGTTTAGAGTCGGACCTGGAGCATGCTATTCTTACCGTGTGAGTTCTGTCTATAAGCCAGTTGGCAACCCATCTTGTGATGTAGGGGTTTATGTTCAGGCTGGTGAACCACCACTCCACCTTTCTGGAGACACTGGAAAACATGAAGGTCCTACCAAAAACCCTGATATTGGATGATTTCAATTACCCTACTGTTAACTGGCAAAACTACTCAAGTACAAACTCCCAGGTCCAGCGCTTCCTGGAATTTATCAACTCAAATGCCCTGGATCAGCTGGTAAACTCCCCTACCAGAGGTGAAAACATACTGGACCTGGTCATCACCAACGTGGGCGACAGGTGTTCCACACCAGAGGTCAACCCATCACTGGTTAGATCAGACCATAAACTAATCACTCTGGATGGCCACACCCCACCACCACCCCAACCAAGGAAACCACAGTGAAATACTTTTCTAAAGCAAACTTCACCTTACTTAAGACAGAGGTGGTAAGTTTCACAGCCCCCATGCTAAAGGATAACGCTGCCCAAGATGCAGAATCCTTTACAAATGCACTCTATGAGCACCTACAAGGATGCATGGATCGTGCCATCCCTAGCAAAACCAAGCCTCACTCCCCTAAGAGAAGGAAACCAGTCTGGTGGACCCCTGCCATAAACAGGTTATACAATAAAAGGAGGAAACTAGTTCAGAAAAAAGCAAATCCCAAGAAGGAAAGACATCCCTGATCAGTATCAGTAAGAAACTAAGGTCCCTCATAAAATCATCCAAGGCTAACTTCGAAAGAAAAATAGCCATGGATTCGAAAGATAATCACAAATCCTTCTTTAGCTATGTCAAGAATCTAAGTGGCAACTCACAGATATGCTCTGAGCTAGTGCAAAACAGCACAAAATATACTGAACCTACTGATATTGCCAACATCCTGGCAGATAGATTCAGTGCAAACTTCACCCCCCCCCTCTCACCTGCAAAAGGGCCCACAACAATACCGGAAAAATGTAGTGTCCCAGAAATCACAGACGCACAGGTGAAAACAGCCCTTTCAAAAGCCAAAAACACAGCATCAGTGGGGCCAGATGGTGTCCCAGGATGCGTCTTGCATGAACTACAGAACGAACTAACCCCCCACCTAAACACGCTGTTCAACCTCAGCCTCTCCACAGGCTATGTGCCATTAGAATGGTGCACAGCAGCGGTTATTCCACTCCACAAAGGAGGGGCCACAACTGACTCTGGTAACTATCGCCCCATAAGCCTGACTAGCCTGGTCTTTAAGGCTATGGAGCGCATCATCATGGAACTCATTAACAAAGACATTGGGAACCTCCAAACACTTGACCTGACCCAGTTTGGCTTTGTTAAGGGCAGATCATGCCTACTAAACCTGGTTGACTTCTTTGAGACAGTCACCAAGGCCATAGACGAGGGAAAGGTGGTTCACACAGCCTACCTTGACCTTGCCAGGGCATTCAACACCATTCCTCACTCAGGTATTATAGAAAAACTCACCAGCCTGAACATAAACCCCTACATCACAAGATCGGTTGCCGTCTGGCTTACAGACAGAACACGGTAAGAATAGCAGGCTCCAGGTCCAACTCTAAACCAGTCACAAGTGGTGTCCCGCAAGGCTCGGTCCTGGGACCCCTACTGTTTGGCATATACTTCCCAGAAGTACAGACAAACACAGGAGGACTATGGCTAACCAAGTTCACTGATGACTGCAATCTGGGAGCCATAATCGACTCTCCGGCTGACATGGACATCCTCCAAAAAGGCCTTACTGAGATGGACACCTGGTGTCAAAGTCATGGCCTCAAGCTAAATGCCAAAAAATGCATAGTCATCCTATTTGGGAAAAACAAAACACCCACGAATTACCACATAGGTGGCAGCCCCCTTAATACAGAAGAGGTATTAAGAGATCTGGGGACCCAGGTAGATAGTAATCTCTCCTTTGACAATCATATTGCCAAAGTAGTTAGGAAATCCTTCTATGTGGCCCATCTAATTACTAAAGAGTTTGCATCTAGAAATAAAGAGGTTATAGTGCCCCTCTACTCGTCACTCATCAGACCCATCATAGAGTACAATGCCCCATTTGGGATGTACCTCACAAGACACTGCCAACAGCTGGAAAGACCACAAAAGTACCTCACCAAGAGGATTACTGGCCTCAAACATATGTCCTATGCAGACCAACTGAAAAAACTCAGGCTGTACTCAGTGGCATATCGCTTACTCAGAGGTGATCTCTGCCTGACTTACAAAGCCATGTCCAACTCAGAATTGATGGACATGTTCTACCTAAAAAAATCCAAGTCACTGCGAGCCACGTGCTCTAGTGAGCTAAACCTTGCCACAACAATAAACAGAACATGCTGGAGGGATAGATTCCTGTCACAGAGACTCCCCATGCTTTGGAACAAAATTCCAATCTACATTAGGCAGAGCCCCTCACTAACACTTTTCAAGAGAAACCTTGACGAGTGGATGGGTAACAGAAAATACACCCCTGGGATCACTTCATTGGCTCTTCTTGACAGAGGCTCAGTTAATTAATCAATGGGGCGGCAAAAGCCGACACACTCTGGCTAGGCTTATAAATTCCCTTGGGCAAATAGCCTAGTACCTACCTATGAACCTATGAACCTATACAAGCTACTAAGAAGCAACCTCTGCCTTGCATATAAAGCCTCAGTAGACCCTATCCTTTCAGACCTACTATGGAAATGCAAAACAGGGATCTTGGTCTGTTATGCAACATTAATAGAACAAGAGAATACCTGTTCTATGGAACAATCTTCAACTCTACATGAAGCAAACATACAAAAATTCAGAAATGTTACTGCATATAGCAAACTTTTTTTGGTGGGGTGGGAAATTTACATGCTTGCTGGATACCTACATCTCATTTTTGACCTCCCAATGTTTTCTCTGGTATCAAAAATAACTACCCCTTCTGGCATCACTGAGTACAGGTCTGAACTACTTGAATTACTAATGATGCTGTATTGTTGTAGCACTATCATCAGAGTCAACAAAGCTAGATCATACAGAAATGGCGCCTTCTGCAGGGTAATGAATCAGGCCCCTACTAACTATACCAATATCCAATTTCTTGTCTCCGTCTCCCCAGTTACCTTATACATACAGTTAATTTAATTTAAAACTTTTATTTCAATTATTACAGAAAACAACAATGAGCAATTTTCTAAACAAAACACTTTCATATTGAAAACAGGTGAAGCATGAGAAACAGCCAGCTTCTCTTCCCTTGAAACTCACATTTCATAGTTTCATAGTTTCATAGTTTAATGTAAAGTCATCTGGAAACCCATTACTTTACAAGAGACATGCTTGTATTCATATTCAAATAGCTTATCAGTAAAGTACTAATTAGCATCTATGTGAAAGGTGCAGGAATTCAAAAGACAAATGTGTAATGCATTTGCTAACTGCCAGGGACACCCCCAGTGGAAACAAGTGTCCCTTTTCAGGAGCAGTTCTGTTTGTTAAAGAAACTTCGCAGAGTCACATAGAAGACAAATGAAGGCTGAGACACTCAAACCATGTACTACAGGAAATAGCTCTTTGACAGCTAATAACCTTACTCATCTGCACCAAGTGCTAAACAAACTGCTTGCAGCACAAACAGTGCATTTCACACTTGTGTACCTGCAAAAAAAAATAAATAAAAAAAAGCTAAATGAAAAACATACGCAGATTTAAAATATTAACATTAAACTCATAGACTTCATTTTAAACAGTTTATTCTCAGCTCAGTAATAAACACGGTGTTAGCATTACAAAACCCACTGCTTGTTTTAAAGTAGAAACCCAGGATTGCATCCAAAGAACACATTTAATATAATGATGCTCCTGTTTCCTACAATCAGTTTCATTCCTTTACACCATAACTACTATGGTTCATAGATAGTTACTAAGCTTGGAGTCCAGGGGCCCATTGAGGAGCCTAGCCCACATTTCCAGTTGCCCCAAATCACTGTCTGGTTAAGTGACTTGCGCAATAACAGGGCATAAATATGAGGCAAAATGAAAGATGTTCTGCAAAACTGGTGAAAGACAAGAACAGACTACTCTGAATCACTTAAAAAATTAACAAACAGGTTTTGAAACAATAAAACTGTAAAACTGCAATGACTGACATTTACTGACTGCAAACCAGAGTGATTTACAAAAGAAAAGAAAAAGATAGGAGTTTGGTAGTTGGCTTAAGGCCATTGCCTCCTGTACCTAAGGTACAAGTTTTGACCATGAGCATCCTGATTAACTAAGTGGGGCATTTCACTCACTCACAATCAATATCAAGTGTGCACTTGTACATGAAATCTCCTAGGGTTGCCACCCCTCCGTTTTTTTTCTGAACTATCTGGAAATCAAACTGATTCTCCGGTAGTCCGGAAAACACTGTACAAACTCCAGTATTCTGTTTCAAAAAGGAAACAGACTATCAGAGTTTGTAAATCGGCTGATTTACTATGCTTTTTTTACAAAAAAGCATAGTAAATCAGCCAAAAGCAGGCAGCAGGAACAGAAAAAGAGGGTGTTCCTCGCCACACAATGTCATTGTGACGTCACAAAAAGGGGCGGAATGTGGGTGGGATAGGGGGTTGGGTGGGAGGGGTTATTTGTGATGCAAGGGGTGTGGCTTTACTCCGGTTTTAGCCACGATGAAAGGTGACAACCCTAAAATCTCCTGTTCAGTACTTAGTACTCAAATCATGTGTATGCTAGTTTATTCCTGTAGTCTATCATATGCTCTGCATGGCAACTCCATTTTAATTGGCTCAATGCATCAACCAATGATACTGGAGCCAGCTAGCAGGCAAAAATGGATCTGGCCATGCTTGCAACTACTCCTTTTAGGGAACTGAACTCTGCCTCCTATATGACAAGCAGTGATACCAGGAATCAAAAGTAGCAACTGTTCCTTGTGGCAGAGGTGGAAGGGGGAGCCATAAGTAGATTAACAAATAAAAAAGACAGCTGGGTGCAAAAGTTCCAGAATAAAAAAGATTCCAATTCTGGTAGGTACACTGGTGTCAGGAATGGAAAAAAAAATGACAGTGTTGAATCTCAAGACACAGAAACATTCCTACAATGGGGTTAAACCAGGCTCAGGGTGAATATGCTCCCCTTGTTATAGAAGAAAGTAGTAGTTCACAAAAATCATAAAAACTAATAGGCCAAAAAAGAGCTATAGGTTCATAGGTTCATAGGCAGGTACTAGGCTATTGGCCCTAGGGCCTATACAAGCCTAGCCAAAAAGGTACCCTGGCTTTCGCCACTCAAGAAATTTATTTTCCTGTGCCCCTGTCGAGCAGAGCCACAGTAGTGATCTCCGGGGTGAATTTCCTATTTCCCATCCAATCATCAAGATTTTTCTTGAAGAGTGCTAATGAGGAGCTTTGTTTGATATAGATAGGTAGTTTGTTCCAGAGTATGGGAAGTCTCTGGGACAGGAATCTATCCCTCCAGCATGTTCTGTTTATTGTGGTGACAAGGTTTAAGTCCCCAGTGCGTGTAACTCGGAGGGTGTGGGATTTCTTTAAGTGGAGGATGTCCAAGAGTTCTGGGTTTGACATAGCTTTGTATGTTAGGCAGAGATTGCCTCTGAGTAGGCAATATGCGATGGAGTAAAGGTGGAGTTTTTTGAGAAGGTCTGTGTAGGTATTTCTGTGGCCTTTCCAGTTGTTGTAGATGTCTTGTGAGGTGCATACCAAAAGGGGCATTGTACTCTATAATGGGTCTAATGAGTGATGAGTAGAGGGGAACAATGACCTCTTTTTTTCCTGGATGAGAAACCTTTTGTGATGAGGTGTGCCACGTAGAAGGATTTCTTAACTACTGTGGTGATGTGATTATCAAAGGAGAGACTACTGTCCATCTGTGTCCCAAGGTCTCTTATCACACTTTCGGTGTTAAGTAGACTACCACCTATATGGTAGCTCATGGGTACAGAGTTTTTACCAAAGGGGAAGACAATGCACTTTTTGGCATTGAGCTTGAGGCCATGGCTTTGACACCAGGCATCTGTATCAGTGAGGCCCTTTTGTAAGATGTCCACATCATTAAAAGTTTGGATTATGGCTCCTAGTTTGCAGTCATCTGTGAACTTCATTAGCCAAAGACCTTTTGTGTTAGCCTGTACTTCAGAAAAGTAGATACCAAACAGGAGAGGACCCAGGGTTGAACCCTGTGGTACTCCACATTTCACTGGTATGAAGTCAGATTTGGAGTCTGCTACTTTCAAAGTGTGTATTTGGTCAGTGAGCCAGTTGGCAACTCATCTTGTGACATAGGGATTTATACCTAGTTTAGTGAGTTTATCTATAATTCCAGAGTGGGGGATGGTGTCAAAAGCCTTGGCGAGATCTAGATAGACTGTGTGAACCACCTTAACCTCTACGGCTTTAGTGACTGCTTCAAAGAAGTCTATCAGGTTTAGGAGACATGATCTGCCTTTTACAAACCCAAACTGGATGGAGTCCAGAGTTTGGAGATTACCAATGTCTTTTTTTATAAGTTCCATGATGATACATTCCACGGCCTTGCAGACCAGGCTTGTTAGGATAATGTGGCCATAGTTCCCAGGGTCTGTGGTTGCTCCCCCTTTGTGGAGTTGGATAAGTGTCACTGTGCACCATTCAGTGGGCACAAAACCTGAGCTGAGGCTATGATTGAACATGGTGCTTAGGTGGGGTGCCAGTTCATTCTGTAGTTTATGTAGAACACAGCTTGGGATGTTGTCCGGTCCCATGTTTGCTGTGTTCTTGGATTTGAAGCGTGTGGTTTTTACCTGTGCAGCCTTGGTTACAGGAACTTTGCATGCTTCCAGTATAGTGATGGGCCCTTTAAGAGGTGAGGGGGGGGGGGGTAAACTTAGCACTGAACTTATCTGCCAGGATGCTGGCAATAACAGTTGGTTCTGTATATTTAATGCCATTGTGCTGTAACTCAGAGCAGATCTGAGTGTTACCATTGATATTCTTGACATAGCTATAGAATGCTTTGCGGATGTCTTTAGAATAAGTGTTGATTTTGTTTTCGTAACTCGCTTTGGAGGATTTTATGAGGGATCTCAGCTTCTTACTGACACTGACCAGGGAGTTCCTCCAGTCATGGGATTTTACTCTTTTTTGCAACAGTTTCTTTCTTCTGTTGTAGAGTTTGTTTATGGCAGGGGACCACCAGATTGGCTTCCATTTTTTGCAGGAAAGCATCTTGGTTCTGTTAGGGATAGCTAGCATGATCCATGCACTCATGTAAGTGCTTATAAAGTGCATTTGTGTAGGATTCAGCAGTCGTACCTCTATTATCCGTCTGCATGGGTGTCATGACATTTGTCACTTCTGTCTTAAGAAGCGTGTAGTTGGCTTTGGAGAAATTTTTTACGGTGGTTTCCCTAATGGGGGGTGGAGGTGGGTTGTGGATGTCTATGGTGATTAGCTTGTGGTCGGATCTGACCATCGAGGAATTGACCTCTGGTGTGGAACACTGGTCGCCCATTGGTAATGACCAGGTCTAGGATACTGCTGCCCCTAGTGGGGGTGTGGATAAGTTGATCCAAGACATTGGAATTTATGAATTCCAGAAAACGTTGAGCAAAAGAGTTGGTACATGAGTAGTTTTCCCAGTTAATGGTGGGAGTAGTTGGAATTGCACATTATTAGGGTGTTGGGTTGTACCCTAATATTTTCCAGTGTATCAAGAAATGAGGAGTGGGAATCCTGGGGCATGGTGGGGGATCTGTAGCAAGTTACAATTTGGATTGCGGTCTTGCCCAGAGTTTGTTGCACTTGGATAATCTCAGATGCATTATGCTGAGCAACCAGCCTGGAAGTGTGGATATCCTTAATGAATATGGACACACCTCCACCTTTAGTGGTTCGGACCAGGTTAGGTGTCCGAAAGGTGTGGTATGAATTATAGCCTGGTATTGCAGGGGTGCTCTCTGGAGCCTTGAACCAGGTCTCTGCCACTGCACAGATGTCGATGTTCTCCATTTTAAGGAGTGCCTTGAGTGAATGCATTTTGAGGTTTAGACTTCTAGCATTGAGTAGCATTACCCTCAGATGTTGCTTGTTTGTTCCTGTTATGGCGGTGAATTTGTCATTTGAACTTTGCCTAAAAAGGCACTATAGGGGTGGCAGGAGCCTTAGCCAGTATCCAGAAATCCAAGGGAGACAGGTGCAGGCCATCTCTGGCAAAACATCCTGGTCTGTCGATCATGTCATCCCAGGCAGACAGATACTGGATCCCCTTAGATTGACACCAATAGCTTAGCCAATTGTTGAAGTCAATTATTTTGTCCTTGTACTGTGGTATCATTCTGGGTGATGGCAGAATGCTACGCAGGGTGAAGGTCATACCTGCCTAAAGATGATAGAGTGGACTATTGAGGATAAGAAAGAACTTATGCATTGTTACTACTATGCAAAAAGCCCAGAATTTCAAAACAGAAGATAAACAAAAAAATTAAGAGAGAAAGTAGAAGAAAGAAAAACACTTGCAGAAGAAAAACTGCCAGAAGCTTCAAATGCAAATTTGTGTTCATTAATACAACATATTCATGAAAAATATCATAAAGATCAAGACATCTTGGGCCATTTGGAAAAAGAAGCAACTGGGGAAGTGTGAAACTATAAAGAACAAAATCTAGAGATTTTTGAAAGGTATACAACAGAAATATGGACATGGGAAAGAAAGAAAGTTGATATGGTGCACTATTTCTGTAAAGGGGAAAGACAAATTAATCAATAAATACAAAAAAAAAAAAAAACAGCCCAAAGATAGTCAAAGAGAAATGCAGGCAAAGACACACAGATATGGAAAATTTCAGAATACAAAAAAATCTGATCACAAAGGGGGACGTAGAACAGAAGTTGAGTAATGCATAAGTTAAAATATAGAAGCAGAAGCTATGGAATATGTGCAAGATGAACAATTTAGTGTAGAAAGCCTAACAGAGGTTATATCACAGCATGATGGAAAGATGAGTCCTCACAAGTAATGAGAAACAGGAGGAACAGCAGACATTTGATGAAGAAATATGGACATGGGAAAGAAAAGGAGATTTAATATGGTGCAATATTTATGCAAAGAAGAAAGCAAAACTAATTAATACAAAAAGAGCAGCAAGAAAGATAGTTGAAGAGAAAAACAGGCAAAGGCATCCAGATCTGGAAA